>NC_012875.2:6547279-6615120 GCF_000003195.3 Sorghum bicolor
AGAGCCGGTGTTAAGGGTGACCCTTTAGCACCGGCTCGTGTTACCAGCCGGTGCTAAAGGGACCTTTTAGCACCGGTGCCAGCCACGGACCGGTGCTAAAGGGTCCTGCGCGCGCTAGGGCGGGCTCCTGGAATTTTCAGGTCCCTTTAGCACCGGTTCCCACTATGGGCCGGTGCTAAAGGCCCTGTTTTTTAGTTTAGGGTTTTAAAGTGTTTATATATACAGTTTATATTATAAATTGTATAGTAAATTAAATATTTTACATAATATTTTTTAAATAGTGACATATATTGTAATTTTTTTAATGTACACATGAAAATTTTTAACCTTAAATATCTTGTTGTATTTTTATAATTTTCAATAATTTTGTAAGAAATGTTTAGTATTTTGTTAATGCAAAAATATATTATTCCAATAAATTTACAAAAACTATATCCAATCAACTGGAAATCTATTTTCACATCATATTGACGTTAAACTTTTTATTTTTGTTATTGATTACTCGGAATGCTAGTAGGGTATAGTTTTCATCAAATAAAAAATCTATTTGTCATATAAAAATATATAAAAAGTTGTGTATATAAAAAGTTTAGATCTTGATGATCTCTAACAACTTTATATTCAAAAGTTTTTCATTTGAAGTCATCAAATGGGCCATTTGATCAAGTTTGACCAAAGTCAAAGCATTGGTTTTTACAAAACACCGTTTGACCGAACCCTACATGGTCCCAAATGGAAAAGCCATTAATACAAAGTTTGTTACACTCATCAAGTTCTACATTTTGTCTAATGGACAACTTTCTATTTGGAAAAGTTTGAACCACTGAATTTTGAATTTTCATAGAATTCATAGCCACGCAGCGGTTTCGGAACCCTAGATGGTCTCGAATGGAAAAGTCATTTATACCAATATTGTTCCACTCATCAAAATCTACATTTCATATATAGACTATTTTTGCATTTGAGAAAGTTTTGGAAAGGTGTAGTTGAAAATCCACAATTGACACATATAGTTTCATATAGTTTGTGTAAGATTCAAGAATTGGTGTGTATTGTTAACTTAAACTTTCTCAAATGGAAAAGTTGTGTATATAAAAAGTTTAGATCTTGATGATATCTAACAACTTGGTGTTCAAATTTTTTTCATTTTAAGTAATTTAGTTTGTCATTTGACCAAGTTTGACCAAAACCCGTCTTGGATTTTAAAGAAATGTGATTAGGATTGGCTCAAAATTATCCAAATGTAAAAATGGACAATATATAAAATGTAGATCTTGATGATCTCTAACAACTTTATATTCAAAATTATTTCATTTGAAGTCATCAAATGGGCCATTTGATCAAGTTTGACCAAAGTCAAAGCATTGGTTTTTACAAAAACACCGTTTGACCGAACCCTACATGGTCCCAAATGGAAAAGTCATTAATACAAAGTTTGTTAAACTCATCAAGTTCTACATTTTGTCTAATGGTCAACTTTCCATTTGGAAAAGTTTGAACCACTGAATTTTGAATTTTCAGAGAATTCATAGCCACGCAGCGGTTTCGGAACCTTAGATGGTCTCGAATGGAAAAGTCATGAATACCAATATTGTTCCACTCATCAAAATCTACATTTCATATATAGACCATTTTTGCATTTGAGAAAGTTTTGAAAAGGTGTAGTTGAAAATCTACATCATTCTGCAGAGTAGCTAGTTGCTTTGGATTGATTGCCTTCTGAGAAATTGCATTGAGGAATGCACATAGCTTTACGGTGGCTAGACGTACGTGTGGAGGTAAAATTCCTCTTAAAACGACCGGCAGCAATTGCGTCATTAGAACATGATAGTCATGGGACTTTAAGTTCAGGAATTTCTTCTCTGGCACATTAATTATTCCCTTGATATTGGAGGAGAATCCAGATGGGACCTTGATGCTGCTAAGACATTCAAACATGCTTTCCTTCTCTTCTTTGCTCAGAGTGTAGCTAGCAGAGCTTAAGTAATGACGTCCATCATCTGTCTTTTCTGGATGCAGGTTGTCTCGTTCTTTCATGCGCTGCAAGTCTTGTCGTGCTTCAAGTGAATCCTTAGACTTCCCGTAGACACCCATGAATTCGAGCAAGTTCACACAAAGATTCTTTGTCAGATGCATCACGTCGATCGCGTTGCGGACCTCTAGGACATTCCAATAAGGTAGCTCCCAAAATATGGATTTCTTCTTCCACATGGGTACGTGTCCCTTAGCATCCTTGGGAATAGGTTCACTGCCTCGTCCCTTTCCAAATACCACTTTTATATCCTTGACCATTTCGAGTACATCATCCCCGGTTCGATTGAGAGGTTTGGTCTGGTGGTCTGCCTTGCCTTTAAAATGCTTGCCTTTCTTTCATAATGGGTGGTTCACAGGAAGAAACCGACGGTGGCCAAGGTACACGACCTTTCAACATTTTTTCAAAAATACACAGTCAAGGTCTTCATAACAATGTGTGCATGCATTATATCCCTTGTTTGACTGGCCTGAAAGATTACTCAGAGCTGGCCAACAATTGATTGTTACAAACAGCAATGCTCGCAGGTCAAAGTGCTCTTGTTTGTACTCATCCCACACGCGAACTCCTGGTTTGCTCCATAAAAGTTGAAGTTCCTCAACTAATGGCCTTAGGTAGACATCTATGTCATTGCCAGGTTGCTTCGGTCCTTGGATAAGGACCGGCATCATAATAAACTTCCGCTTCATGCATAGCCATGGAGGAAGGTTGTAGATACATAGAGTAACTGGCCAAGTGCTGTGACTACTGCTCTGCTCACCGAAAGGATTCATACCATCTGTACTTAAGGCGAACTGCAAGTTTCTAGCATCATCTGCAAAATCTGGGAATTCTCTGTCTATCGCTCTCCACTGGGATCCATCGGCAGGGTGTCTCAGCATATTGTCTATCTTACGGTCTTCTTTATGGCACCGCAACAACTTTGCATTGTCCTTATTTCTGAACAGACGTTTTAATCGTGGTATTATAGGAGCATACCACATAACCTTGGCAGGAATTTTCTTCCTATGACGTTCTTGACCCTCAACATCACCAGGATCATCTCGTCTAATCTTATACCGTGATGCCTTACATACTGGACATGCATCCAAATTCTCGTATTCCTCCCCACGGTAGAGGATGCAGTCATTAGGACATGCGTGTATCTTCTGGATTTCTAATCCCAAAGGGCAGACAACCTGTTTTGCTTCATACGTAGTGGTGGGCAATTCGTTGCCTTTCGGAAGCATCTTTTTTATGATCTTCAATAACTGCTCAAATGCCTTGTCAGATGTACCATTCTTTGCCTTCCATTGCAGCAATTCCAGTGTGGTACCCAGCTTTTTTTTGCCCCTCTTCAGCGGTGGGATATAGCGATTTCCTGTGGTCCTCTAGCATGCGCTCGAACTTGGCTTTCTCTTTATCACTTTCACATTCTCTTTGTGCATCACGGATGGCATCACCAAAAGCATCATCGCCCCGATCATCTTCTGCCGCTACCTCTTCTTCATTATCTCCCCCCATTGCAACATCATTGAAGCCACCGTACTGAGCAATAATATTGGCATGGTCCAATTCTTCTTCTTCTTCTTCTTCACCTTCATCCATTATAATCCCGCTTTCTCCATGTTTGGTCCAATAAATATAGCTTGGTACGAAACTAGACTTTAATAAGTGTGAATGAAGAGTTCTTGAGTTAGAATATTCCGTCAAATTCTTGCACACGGCATATGGACAGCATATGAAACCGTCCCTCTTATTTGTCTCGGCCACACTTAAGAAATAGTGCATGCCATTAATAAACTCTTCGGAACGCCGGTCGGCATTATACATCCAATTACGTGTTACCATCTGCATTAAATATAACATATATATTATGAAAACCATGCACACATATAGTTTCTCATCTTATTGCACAACATGTCTAAGATACATAGTTGATTAATTCAGGAAAGCTTGGCTACAACAAATACAATCGCAACTAGCACTAAAAAAACCAAAACTAAAATGCACTTAAGCAACATAATTAGTTCGCGTCCGATCCCAACTATAATAGATAGATCATTCGCTTGATCAACATCATTGAACTCCTTTCGTCGGCTCAATGCCTCACCACCTTCAGCCTCAACCACCTGTGCAAAAGATTTCTTAATGTGTTCAGTGTATTCTTCCTCCCACTACCAACCTGTACATCCGCCGGTACCGTCCCACTGAAATTAAAAGAGAGAACCAAAAGTTTAATTAATATCATTTAAAAAAATATGCACATATATAAGCAAATGTCTGGAAATAACTCACATTACGATTCGGACACTTATAGAATATACGACCCTTGTTTACTCCCTCTTTCGACACTTTGTACTCCATCAAAATCTTCTGCCCACACTTGCCACAAGTAATGAGAGGGAGTTCCGAACGGTATCGCTTTTGAACCCGTTGAGAAACCGAAGACCCGGTCACGGTTGCCATCTACTATCCATACTCAATTTTTAAACAATTATAAATTCCACATTTAAACATGTATGATACAATGAACATTATGTAGTAATAAAAATAAATCAAGTGATATTAACAAACCAATTAATTTGAACTATCCTAATTTCTAATTTCTAATTTCTAAGATCATAAAAAGATACTATAATTCATTCTTGCAAACTACATTAATACTAGGTCAACCATGAAAAATGATATATATATATATATATATATATATATATATATATATATATATATATATATATATATATATATATATATATATATATATATATAGGGATACTAATTCATGTGAATGATTCAAAATAACAAAGTGGATTTGAGCTAAAAAATGATGGGAACATCACAAGCCAAAAAAAACATGAAAAAGACAAGAAAGGCTGAAGTTAGTCACCTCCAAGCACGAAGAGACGATGACGGAGTCGAAGAAGATCAACGATGGGCGTTGGAGATGAAGAACAAATGAAGAACAAGCAAGAAGAAGCTCCAAGAACAACAATGGTGATCTCGGTTTCAAATGGACAGAGGGGAGGAGGGAGCCGGCCTATAAACCGGACCTTTAGCACCGGTGCTAAAGGGTTTGCCTCGGCCCGTCGCCCTGGCCGGTGCTAAAGGGGACCCTTTAGCACCGGTTCGTGTTGCCAACCGGTGCTAAAGGGTTCCTGCCCTAACAGCACCTGTCAGTAGCCGTTGGGCAGGACCCTTTAGCACCGGTTCGTGTTACAAACCAGTGCTAAAGGGGTCTTTAACCCCGGGCCGCAAAAAGGCCGAGGTTTTTGGCTATTTTGGACATCGACCAATGCCTCATTCTGTAGTAGTGTGGGGTGCGACGCAAGCTAGTAGGTAGAGGTAGGAGAAGGGATCCACTTTTAAGGGTAGTGCATGCAAAGCAATTGCAGCTGCATTTTTCAATTGTCCCTTCGGCCCTTCCTCATCTCCAATAGATTGCTAAAATTCATTTAACAAATATCGTGATTTGGCAACTCCCTAAAATATATATGGCAAGTGAAAAATAGACTCTCTCCAATAGTTTACCATTTTAACTTGGTAAACTTAAAAGTAATAGGCCAATAACCTACCGTTCCCAATAGAAGGAACATGCATATTATCTAGATTTATATTTTATTCAGTTTGTAGTAGAACAAATGTCCACGACGTTTATTTTCTTGTGAAAATTTCGGTTGAATTTACAAATAGGAACACAAGGAGCATCAATATTTATTCAGAAATAGGAAATTAGCACGTTGATTTTAGAGGCAATAAATGCTAGTAGACTTGAGGCAGAGAAATCAGCACGTCAACAGAACAAACCTGCCTGCCACCCAACAACGGCGAAGTGCGGTGCATCACCTGACACCCGACAGCAGCATCACAAGACCAGCGGCGAGGTAGCTCATGATGCCAAGTGAGATGCGCGCGCGTAAAGATGCCGCATGGAGGGGAAGAATAGCAAGTTCCTGAAAATAGCAATCTCATTTGATAAACTGTTGGAGATAAAATTGTCTTGTTTTGCTAAATTTTTAAAGATATCAACTTAGTTTGGCAAACTGTTGGAGATACTCCCTTCCCAGCTTCCCAGGTAGGCCTATATGCTGCCTGCTAGCTGCATCTGCATGATGTATGGGTGTGTGTGTGTGATGGCGATTGTGAGCCTGACCACTGGCCCATGGTGGTCGGCCATTGGCTCTGCCGGTTATGGGAGTGGAGTGCGATATAGAAAGATAGAGAGAGAAAAGTTGTCTTAGAGGAATGAGCAAGAGGTGCAACCGTCGGAGGCCCAAGCCACTAGAAAGCCCATCTCTTCTCTATCTCTACAACTAATACATCTAAAACTATTCCGTCCACCTAGCATCTGGTGTCACTTGCTCCAGGCCCGCCCAACAATTACGCGCGCATGCGCCCGCTCCTAGCCCCGCTCGGCACCTGTGCGCCCACTCGTCTCTTCTGTCACCGTGGGATGGCTCTGCCGCTCGGCTCGGCTCGGTAAAAAGAAGGCAACACAATCTCCGTATGATTTGCCTAATTCTAATTCATCTTCCCTCCGTGAAAAAATTCCCCGAACCATCCCTAAACCCTAAATTAATCCTCGATCGGCAGCACAATCTGCATGCATGGTGGCTTGATTCGTGGCCGCTTCGATTTGGCCACATGGGTGTAGACCTTACAGCCGAGCTATTGATGATGGGCGGCATCAGTATGGGCCGAGGCGCTGAGCTATTGATGAAGTCAGCGACCGCAATTAAGAGCGTGAGGCCCAGCACGTGTTCGATAAAATGTTCCAATGCTTTGCCTAAATCTAATGATGGGTTCTTGATGTAGTGGCTGGTAGGATCATGTCTACGAAGAGAGTAGTGCCAAGGACACCAATGTGCTGCCTGCCTGCCCGACCATCACGATGCGGAGGTGGAGCTCTATGTCATGGGTGCAGACTCTGTCAATAGCAACCTCGTCACCGTTCGGCTTCGTCTCTCCAAATACAGATGTGAGGAGGCTTACATGTCAAAGAAACCTCTGTTTAGTTCAGAGGTGATCCTTCCTTTAATTCTATCATTCAAAATACATTATGCTCTCTTTTTACTTTTTTTTTTTGTTCCTGAATATATAAAAAGCATTCTCGCTTTTATTTTGTGATCCATTTGTGTGTCAGTATGTCTCTGTGTGCGCAATGCCCCTGCTTGTCTTCTCTGGTTGGACAATAGGTGTTGTGCCCATGGTAAACGCTGATGTTCTGAGTCTGCATTGTTTTGTGCAGTTACAAGATGAGACATGAATTTCAGCTGAAGTCTGCGACCTGTGAAAATGTGAGTGCAAGATTGAGTTCTTGATAGTTCAAATGATGATTAATAAAATATAGAGAGATTTTGTTTCTATTCATCTTGTGCTGCTTAGGTACCTTTTTTTAATTAAAAAACGAATCTATGTCCAACTTGATGGATCGAATGGGTTCATTAGTATCTACTGAGAGAATTATCTAGGGCTTATATTCTGTGCAGGGGGATGGGCAAAAGTGAGGCTTTTCTGCATGTTCCTCGCATTGCAGGTCAAGCCATGCAAGTAGGTGCATGCATGTTTATTCTCAAAGCTCAAGATTTTGCACTTTTAATTGCTTGAGTGGGAAACAGTGTAGTCAGTGGATTAATATGGACCTACAAACTGTTTTTAAGGCCATATTTTCCTTTTGCAATCTCATTTCTCAAACTACAACATAATTTTTTGAGCTTCATATCTACTAAATTTGAGGTGCTAAGTTAGCACTCATATGCAGTAGTAATATAGTTTCTTATACTTGGACTTTAACCATGGGTGCTTAAAAAAACTGTATATATGATCACTTCATCATGATTTATCTTTAGTATTCATGCAGCTTGGATATAGATATGGTCTCTCTTGAATTTTTGCTTGCTTCGAGGTGCATTCGTCCTCCCATTACTTATGATGATGTCTAATTAATTAAGGTTAGTATATGCTTATTTCAAATAGATTTACATTTATTTTTGTGCCGGGAGCTGTAATTGTTTTTTCTCACATGATTAGCCAGGGTCACACTTTGCATCTTTGGAGATTGGAGCATTAATGCAATAATAATGGTGTGCCAAGCACATGTTTGTTGAATTTATGATTTAACCAAAATTTGCTAATTTATTGCTAGCATGAAAAACATTATTAGAATTTCCTTGCTGTTTTTTCATGCAGTTGGCAGAATATGTTTCCTTTACAACGCTGTTAGAATTCTTGGCATTGATAGTCCCTTGTTCAATGTGTAGCCTAATAAATCTGGTAATAGAATCATGTTGTAATCTTTAGCTACGAACCATGCCCAAATTTGTGATAAGTAGAAAAATGATTAATATTGGGATCTAATTAACCTATCTTTTTCTTTAGTTAATGTGCTGCTGGAAATACTAAATTTCCTTAGAATAAAGATGCTATGATTTTTTGCTATTTGGCTTTTATATACATGTATGACCTTTGTTTTTTATACATTCATGTATTACATTTTTCTTCAAAAAACCATTGCAATGACCAAACCATTGCTAATGCCATAGGCTAATGCTAGATTTCTCCTGTTTAGTTTCCTAATCCATCCAAATGAAGGACAATGAGGGTGTAGATCTTAGACCTATTGGATTAGTATACCTCATTTCTTGTTTTTTCTCACAGCATTTGTAATTTTGACTTAGTCCTATCTTTCCGAGTATGGCTTTTGCGTTATAGTTGGCCTCATCGGGTTATCTATGTTTTATGCATTGTGTTTCCCAGATTTATGATTGTTGCTCAGCGTTTGAACATTTGTATTTGCTTGTTAGGACTCATTGTCATGGTACACCACATGAGCAAAGTTAAATTATCATGATCATGATTTTGGCTTGACTATCGACCATCTTATGAATTTTTTGTTGTTCCGTTACAACGCACGGACAATTACCTAGTGAGTATATATGTATGTAGCAGATATATATTCATTAACTATTGAAAGTTGTAACCATATATTAAGTGCAGTAGCCTATGAGAGTTATTGAGGGCTGGTGTCTTTTTTCTATTTCTGATCGACGTGATTTATCTTTTTCACGGTTTCATTCGATGTCAGACACGTTATATACGTCGACCAATCGATCCATCATTTTCTTACAACCAATCTCGATCGATTAGGCGTACGTAGATATATCCTATTTTCTCAATTGTTTTTCTTATATTATTGTTTACTTGTTTATTATTGATTTATGATCACTACTATAGAAAGGATTTTAGGTGTTGGCGTCCAAATATTAACGGAGATGAGCACAAAATCCAATCGCCTCCTAAAATACCAGGTTATTAACAGAGGCGAGCACATTAAGACCAACCATCTTCAAAAATAGACTATTTTAGGACGCAGTTGTTTTAAGATGCTCGCCTCCATAAATTTATTTTTTAGAGGCGGGCACACTATAAAGCCCGCATCCATAAAAGGTTGAGTTCCAATAGGCCTAGAGAGGCCCGATAGCTGCCTTCAATACAAATACAAGAAGCTAAGGTTTGGTCCTTGACTCACTCAACCGCACACCTCTCTTTCTCTGCCTCACCAATATGAGCGACACACTCAACTGAGACGGCGCTTCTCGCTATCCTCCTTGTCATCCTCCTCCAGACATGGCCATGACGACGTGCCCCGCCTCTCGCTCGACTCCGCTGACCCCAACCCGCCCCGCATCCGCCTGGTCCGCCGCTCCTCCCACTCCCACTTGCAGCACCGCCACTCCACTTCCTCCTCCACCCACGCAGGGCGCAGCCCGGCCCGTTGCCGGCCGTCGCCACCTCCACCCCCACGCTGCCTCTCTGTGGACTCCCCGCACATGAACTCATCTGGCAAGATCGTGTTCCAGGGGTTGGAACGCAGCTCCATCTCCCCCTGCAGCTTCCACGCGGCGTCCAAGTCGCGGTCCCGTGCGGCGGTGGACCGGTTCTACTCGTCTAGCGTCCGCGTCGCGCCCGTGGTTCTCTGGTCGGCGTCATCCGGCTCCCGTCGGTGTGGGTTCTGCCGGATTCCCTCGCGTAGGTGACGGGGTGACGACGTCTCGCGTTGGCGACTGCGGCGTGCGTTCTGCTGGGTTTTAGGGGGGGTGATTTGCAAAAGAATTAATTAGGGTAGGATGAGTGGGGGGTTTAAGTGGAAAATATCCCACCATTGCCTCTAACCATCGGATGATCCTACGCTCCTGATGAGAGTTTGCATAGTTTTCATACGAAGTTGGTTTCCATAGCATACGCTCCCAAAGAAGAAAGAGAAAAACAAAATCCTATGGAGATCAAGACAAAGGTATAAATAGGATTTTAGTTTTCGTGATCGAGACACCATAGAGGGTGTGATCATATTTAGGATAGATAGTCGTACTACAAAGAGGAGAATTCTTTGGCTAAGCGGTCTATCGAGTGCCACTAGGTGTTATTAATCATATGCATGCATTTAGAACCTAGTGTGCTGACTTAACCCTTGAAAATATTTGTGAAAATATGCTAACACATGTGCACAAGGTGGTACACTTAGTGGTTAGCACTTTTGAGCAAGAGTTGAAGAGGTGGAGAGGAGTTGGGTCGGTAGGATTTGGCGCATTTATGGAAATGAAATGCATGTTTTCCTTTACGCCGGAGGCAAAGTTTGGAGAAGTCACTAGAGTATTTTTCCACCGGACGCTGAACAAGGGAGTGTCAATGCTGGGCCAGCGTCCAACGCATGTTGGAAGTTCTGCACGTTTTTCAGCGGGTCACCAATGCGTCCAACGTTGTGGCACCGGACGTGGCTGGAACACCGTTGAGCGTCCGAAGAGTAGTGACATCAGCAGGGTGCATCAGACGCTGGTTGCGTCTGATGACTACCCGTTGAATGCGTCCAATGCGTCTCTGAGTGTTTCTGGAACTCTCTGAGTAGCGTCCGGTGCTTAGCACCTGACGCATCTGACACCTTGTGACCAAGTGTGTTAACGTTTAAGTGATCATTGGAGATCAACAGCTCATGTTTAATTGAAGACACATGGGAACAATCGAGGGCTGCTGGTAGAGTAGCGTCCGACACCCTAGCTTTAGCATGTCCGACGCCCCCGATTTCAGCGCAGTGAGAGCCAACGGCTCCATTCCTTTGGGGTCTTATAAATATGTGGTGTCCAACTCAAAGTGTCTCTCTTGGCACTTTGATATACTTGACATCCTTGTGAGCCTAAGCAAACTCCTTCCACTCATCTTCTTCATAGATTCACCATCTTAGTGAGATTAGGAGTGATTTTAAGTGTAGTTGCTTGAGTGATTGCATCTAGTGGCACATGGAGATCGTTGTGGCTACGGAGTTCTTGTTACTCTTGGTGGTGACTGCCACCTAGGCTTGGAGCAGCAGTAGAGGTTCGACACTGTTGGTGATTGTTCGTGGCTGGCTCCAGTGATCTTATGAGGGGTTCTTGGGCCTTCTCTAGTAGTGCGCCAAAGAAAACTCTAGTGGATTACGTGTGTGTCATTGAACTACCTTACTTGTAGGTAGGTTCTTGTGGTGTCCTACTTGAGGACGAGGTTCATGTAACACCTCTTAGCCACCGAAGCACTAAGTGTTGGTCGACACAACGAGAACTAGTGTGTCGACAAGCACATGAACCTCGGGAGAAAATCATTATGTCCATCTCTTGTGTTTGATTGGTCTTCATTATATTGATTGGTTCACTTGCCTCTACATGGCGGTATAAGATCACATCCTCTCCATTTATATTCATGCAAAGTAGTGTATTTAGTTTTTAGTTGCTAGCTTTGTCTTGTGTAGCTTAGTTCACTAGTGTAGCTCGTAGTGACAGAGCTATTGTGTGCCTAATGATCCTAGTAACTAGAATTGCTGAATAGATGGCTTGCAACCCTTGTAAAGCTAAAGTAAATTTGCTTTACGCCTTTTGTTATACTAATCATTTGTGCTAGTGCTTGGTAAAATTTTTAAATAGGTTATTCACCTCCCTCTAGCCATATTAGGACCTTTCAACAGGGCTGACAATGGTGGGACGTGTCGTAGCGCCTCAGGCCGAGAGTGGTGCGCCTCACAGTGGTGCCGCTCGCCCGACGTGTAGCAGAGTGCCTTGGGCTGGCGGCGGCGGGACGCGTGGTGGCGGTGGAGGTAGACCTCTCCCCCCACCAATGCGAGCTGCAGCAGGCACACCTCTTCCTCCCCCTGAGCGCAAGCGGTGGTGACCCTCGGTGTTGCTCCCGGCATAGATCCGGTGTCGATCTAGTTGCGAGCAAGTGGATCCGGCTGCGTGCTCATCGATCTGGCTGTGAGCGAGCAGATCTGGCTACAGGCGAGTGGATCCGTTCGTGACGAGCTCGGCGAGGCCGGATCTGTTAGCTACGCGCTCTTGGAGGCTAGATCCATCGACGACCTCGACGGTGGCAGCTTTGGATGGCGGTAGATCCCGGCGGCGCATGATACCGGGCTCAGTGGGCTTTTTTTTAATTCATCAAATTTTTTGCGAAGGCGGGCATTTGCAACCACCTCCTTTAATTTCCATTAATGGAGGCTTTTGTTTGGAGGCGGTTACCATGCCCGTCTCTATTAATCTGTTTTGCCCGCCTCTAAAAAGCTATGTGTAGTATTGTACGGTGATAGACTATTCTAGGTTTTCAATCTTCTAAATTTATTTTTCATGTTGGATGCTATCTAAAAATATTTGAGTGCTTAGAAAAACTAGTTTAACTAGTAAATGTGCATTGCGACAGGAGAAAAAATGTTTGACTTATTTGCTTTAGCTTATTGCACGGCGGCTGCAGTGGCTGCGATAGCTTAATTTTAATAGGTGACATGATGTTGTGAATGATTGTTGCAATAATTACAAACGAACATGTAGAAACAAGATGCCAATGCTTTATTATTTATGTATTATTCTTTTTATGAATTTTTAAAGATATATTTTTTTGTATGATGATCATTGTATCCATACAATAATATAAGTTAATATGGGCAATAATATGTCAGTATTGTATTAATTAAATATTGAATTAAATTACAATCTACATAGGAATTTTCCGGTCGCGGGGCACTAAAATATGTTGTGGTAATATCCTAACTTTAGTTTTCATATTATCATGTATTGGTTAAGTTAGATATCAAAGTTCAATGACTTATTTTAAGAATTTATAAAATTATGTAACGTTACTATCTTATTAAATTTGGCATGGGTTGGTTGTCAACATGTTTAAATTTTCATATGTTAGCACTTGTCGAGAATTGCATTGATATATACGGATAATTGAAAGATTTGCATTGATATATGCAATATTGGAGAAAATTTATTTTGATTAGATTGAATGAAAATTTGCTTAATATTTTAGTTTATGATTTAATTGGCTACACCATTGACTGATTCGTATTATAGTAATAATTTATATATCTAATTAAAACTAATAATTTAGTAATAGAAATATTTGTTTATTAAAGGTTAGAGTTTCAAATGTAATATTGTATTTATTTTTATCTTTATCTTATAATAGAAAAGCATAATACTTTATTAGAAATGAAAAAACAAAATAAAATCACGGAAGAGGCAATCATGGACATCATCGTGCATGAGCGGGGTCAGGGAAGTTGTAATCCAATCGGTGTTTTGGCTTTATTAGTTTTGAAAAGTCTAAATATCATGATTAGTATCCTTTTGGATTATATTATTATTTCTATTTTTGGTTTGAGTTAGTCACATAGTTTTTTCATTATTAGTCCATTACGTGAAGGAGTTAAAGTTGAACTTTGCAACCGAGGGATTCAAAGAAACCGTAATTTAATAGTTGTACCGCGGATCTAGGATAAATATTAAAAAGCCATATCATATTATACGACTTAACATAGCATGGTGGCTACCAAGTGCTCGTAGCCCCCTAAAGTCCAAGGTTTCAATCCTAGCTGCCGTGGCTGATTTTTATGCTTGATTTCTTATCATCAAACTGTATTAGAATGTGTTGTTTATGATTTGGGCTGATAGGCCGAAAAAATGACTAGGAGCAGTGGACTGTGGAGAGCAAAGTGTAGAGTGAGCAAGTGTGAGACAGTTCGGCCAGAAGAATAGACCGAGCTATTCATTATTACTATAGTTATTTATCTTACTATTTATATTTTAATATGTATTACTTGAACATGAAAAAAGGAAAAAAATAATGTGAAATATAAACACAAAATTGTAACAAAAAAAGAAACTGACTGGAGAGGAAATGTTATAGGGAAGAGAGAACAAAAAAATATAAATAAGAGAAAACATGTGCTCTCTTCCTTAATTATTTGGGACCAGGACCAGCCAGTAAATAGGAAAAAAAGCATCTGCTCTTGAAAGGAAAAGAAATTGAAACCTATGAAGCCTTCGGAGTGGACTTTGTGACGTGTATATATACATTGATAGGGGACGAAATTGATGTGGGGATGCATTCATGACTTTGGATGAAGAAAGAAGATGACCCCCACAAAAAGTCAAGGGGTGAGAAATTTTAATTTGTCTTTTTATTATTAGGTATAGATATAGATATAGATATAGATATAGATATAGATATATAGATATATATATATATATATATATATATATATATAGATATAGATATAGATATAGATATAGATAGACTCTAATCATCTTGTTTGTCAAATAGCCTTTAATAAAATCACAGAAACGGCTAGAGAAAGAAAGAGGTTGTTCATGGGGAAGGAAGGAGGGAAGTTGCTGTGGCGGTGGGCTGAGGGAGAAGGCGAGGAGGTGTAGTCTCATCAGGACTCGGAAAGCAGCAGCTAGTGCCGGACGGTTGCCGACGGAAGGGAAACGGCGTCTGGTCTCCGAACCGGGAGCGTGATCGATCTCCTTTTGCCGCTGCCTTGCCTCTGGCTAGCAGAGGCGGGCCCAGGGAAACGGCGCTCGTCCGTTCGCTGCAGGGCGACGGGGCCGGGTGGGGTGTGCCGTGTGCCCGTGTGCACGCTAGTGCTGCTGCGTGCTGGGCTTTGCTGGGCCAAAAGCACGTGCTGCAGTATCGATCACGTACTACTCTGTAGCTTTGACACAATGAAATTTGGAATCTAGCCCACTATTAGCCCAGTATTCCCAAAGCGTGATTTTGATCAAGCGACTCCTAAGTAAATTCGAATAATCAAATGGCACAAAAATCGAGTTTGCCAATGCTGGAGGTAACACTGTATGGATGCACACGAATTAAATTAAGAAGAGCCTTTTGAAGGAGGTGAGTGAGAGAGAGAGAGGAGAGTTAATGTTCCATTTTAGAGACAATTGAAAAACATATATGAAGTGGTCTTTTGTCGAATTTGGTTGAGTTTGAATTCATTCAGATTATATTTTATTTTTGGAGAAAACATTTTTTTTGAAGTAATCCTTGTCATTCCACTGACTCAGTGTAACACCCAAAAATTGGATTTTCAAATAATAGGAATTAATTGATTTATTTGAGTATTTTCTTTTGCGAGCATTTAAACCCAGCTAATAAAATTAGTTTGTGGGGAATAAAATTCATCATAAGGCTAGCAACATGCTTTTGCATTCATGCTGAGACATATTTTATTTTGTGCTTTCAAAATTCTATTTGGAAAGGCTTTGGAAAAAGAAACAGAAAAGAAATAAAAAAAAAAAAACAGCCGAACCCCTGCAGCCCCGCTAGCGCGGCCCACCTGCGGCCAGGCAGCCCAGCGCGCGCGCCTCCTTCCCCCTCCCTGGCTGACGCGCGTGCCCCACATGTCAGCAGCGCCTTCGTTCTTCTCCTCAGCGTGGACGAGCCGGTTTCGGCCGGGAAAATTTCCCAGCGCCGAACCGAATCCGGGTAAGCACGATTTCTTACCAAATCGGCTAAACGGCGCCTATATAAGCCCCTAGGTCAACCCCGCGTCCTGCGTGTGCATTTTAATCGCGAAACCAAGCTCCAGCCGCCCTAGACTTCGCGAAATCGGACCTCGCCGGAGCAGCACGCATTCCGCCGCCGCGACCCGACCTCCTCGCCCTCTCTCGGCCCGAGCCAAGTCCCTAGGTACGTTCGCGGTGAGCTCCTCTACCCTGTGATGTTTTCCTTTCGCGAAACGGTGCTCGGAATCGAGAAGCCAGAGGTCGCCGGCGAGGAGCTCGGCCCCCGGCCATGGCGTCCGCCTGGTGCTCGCCGGCCGGCTGGTGCTCCCCTGAGGAAAAATCTGAGCCGTCCGATCGTCATCCAAAGGTCCCTAATAGAACATACTCTTTCGGCCGTCATCTTGTTAAAGAGACCCTGGAAAAATTCAGATTAAACCCGCAGTCCTTGACGCATTTTCAGCGTTACGCTTTGGAGTTTGGAAAACGTATTTTCGTCGGTTTGAATCAGATTACGTTTTCAGTTAATTACAGAAATACCGCTGATTTTGTTTTGCTCATAAAATATTCATTATAACTCCGTTTTTGTTCATTCAAATTCCGTTGGATTCGTATTCATGATCTCTACATGTTAGAAATATTAGTTTACTGTTTTGAAACTTTGTAATTTTCTGGTACTATTTAATTAATTATTTCTCTATAGGAAATCTTAGAAAATTCATATCTTTCACGTTTTAATTCCGATTTTCGTGAACTTTACGTTTGTGTGATCGTAGCGCTGCGTAGAATATTTTGATAAACTTTTATGTTTGTTTTACCACTGTTTGGTGTAATGTTCTAATTATACCTTGTTTGCTTTGTGTATGATTGTCTCCATTGGATTGCGTGTTGTTGATTGATGTTTGGGAAATAGACGGTGAGCCGTACGTTGGTGATCAAGACCAGGCTTTTGAGGACCAGCAGGCTCAGGAGAGCTTTAGTCAAGGCAAGTATAACTTGGGATCATCCTTGTTACCTATTCACTTATAAATACACATATATATCATATGCATGCTTTCACCTTGTCGACCTTAGCAAAATCATAGATGATTGTTACCTGGATTCCTTGCTACCTACTTGATATGCATTTGGTGTAGATGTGCTAGTGCTTGATATAATCCATGATCTTGTAAGATGATTAATAGCTATGCAATGAACGTTAAAAGATGACAAATAACTATATGAGATCTTGTCTGTAAGTGATCACCGGGACAACAGTGCAACCATGAGGGCTATAATGGCTCTGGCTTTAGCTCAGTATGAAGACCTTTTCTAGCTTGTTAGAGGTTACCCGAAAGGGCGGAGGGGCTGAACCGACACGGGTATAGTGCGAGCCCCTGTCCCTATGTGTATAGGCTGCGCGTCATTGTGCCATTCGGAAGGGGGGTATCTATATCTGCTCGCAAAGGAAACCTTGCGGCCCTAACATGTTAGACGAACTTTTGAAAGGCTTCATAGTGATCCCTACCGACCTCCCTGGGAAGGGGGTTAAGAGACTAGCTACCTCGGGCGAAAGGGTAAATCATGACTCATGGGTAAAGATGTACAACCTCTGCAGAGTGTTAAAACTAGTATACTAGCCGTGCTCACGGTTATGAGCGGCCTTGGGGGTTCTTGCTGCGCCGACGATGAGCTTATTAAGTTGTTATGTTCATTTGACTATCGTTTATGCTATGAATTAATTATGCTTACACTTGATCATGGAATTAAAGGAATATTTATGTTACCTTGACAATTGCTCATTAATTATGAACATGCTATCCACCATTAAAAGCTAAATGCAGTCAAACCAGTGTCAGCTGTTTGAGCCTCATGAACCTCTGGTTATACTTGTTGAGTACGATATGTGCTCACTCTTGCAATTTCCCAACACCTCAGGATATGATAATGAAGATGACTGGAATGAGGATTACCGTTATGAGTACTAGGTTTGGAGTCAACCAGTCAACAGTGTCCCTGTGTGGAGCTTCCGTCGAGAGCGTTGTTTACTTTATGCTATCATTTTTGTATGAGACTATGTGATTCAATATATATTCCGCTATGTAATAAACACTGCAATGGTACATTTGAGATTTGTCTACTTATGTGTGCGACTGTTTCTGGGGCACATATGAGTCTTTTATGCATCCTATTTTGTTCTTAAAATATGGGTGTGACAAATTGGTATCAAAGCTTTGTTGACTGTAGGACGCAAACCTAGTTAGCAAATGGTCGAAAACTTAGGTCCTTATTTTACTTACTTCATGCTTCCCACTATGGCCTTGTTATTTGCTAAAAGTTTTATGCTTCTCTATCTTGCTCTATTGTGAAATTATTGCATCCATCTGATCTATGTCTAAAAACTTTTTGTAGATGCCGCCCCGCACCCGTAGTGCTGCACGCATGGCTGCTGAGGAGTACCGTGCCATGTTCAACCTAGGCGGACAGCATGTGGATGGAGTTCCTGAGCTGGAAGATGAGGAATCAAGGGTGGAAGCTCAGGAGGAAGTGCCTGAAGATGAGGAGATGCAAGATCCACCTCCATCACAGCCTGCTAATGCAAGGATGGGATGGACTACTGAGCTGTGGATTCCAGAGGCAGATCCCAAGGCCTTCTTCCATGAGAATTTGGTGTTAACATTGAAACACCATTACCGGGATTTGCAGGCCACACTGGAGTATAACTGCACTGAGCACAAACACCCGCTGAGGAGATCACTTTGGGTTGCAGAGCTGATAGTCAAGACACTGGATGCCACCAAGGGGATTCGAAAGGTGGAATCCAAACACATCGCTCGAATCAGCCGGGACACGATGAGAGAGAGCATGGCAGATGCAGCTTACCAGGCCTTGATCTTTTACCGTGGTAGACGCTTTGAGGATGTTCAGTACAATGCAACATACCACTATCCTCGCTTTGTACCAGAGAAGATGACTTGGGCCATAGAAGTTGCAGATGCTTCACAACCAAAGCTTCAAGCACAAGTGGAGTTGACTTATGAGCTGACACTCAAGGTGATAGAGTTGGAGAATGAACTACACCGTGAGAGGAAGCTGCTGGAGAAAGAGCAAAGGGAAGCGGATGACCTTCGAGCGGAGTTAGGCCGCCCCAAACTTCATAAGAGGCTGCATGTTGAACCCATCCTGAAGGATGCTGCACCCGAGGAATAGAAAAAGAACCCATATGTAATAGTAACGTTAGTAGTTGCGAGTTATTTCGAGTCTTTTGCTAGTGTGGTGTGAACTTGGTGTGCTTGCTGATTTGTTATTATGAATATGTGTGATTTGGATTTTTGTAATGAGTGCTGGGACTTTGTGGGCATGTCCACAAGTTCCCTAGTTAAGAACCTTAAGTAAGAATATGAATAAATAGTGGGTTGGGGTCATATCCTGTTTCTGTCTTTTGCTGTTTTCTGGAGCAGTCTGCCATGATTCTGGAATAAATCAAATTCTGTTCGTGCAATGTTCATCAAATTTTTCTGGGAATAAGTAGACTTTCATATCTTTCCAATGCCACAAGAATGATCATATCATCTATTACGATCTGTGAGTTATGACTGTTTAAAGTTGAGGTTTCTGCGCAGTCTGGAATTCTGGAACAGTTTCGGTTGTACACAGTTTTTGATTAAACTAACGTTGGAATCTGGTAATATGATCTAAATGAAAGTTGTAGACAATTTCTTTATCTTTCCAACGGTGTACAGCATGTATCCTTTTGAATTCTGGAACTCGAGATATGACTGATGTTCCGACCTGCTGATGTTGGATGTTACCCAGAAAATTTCAGATTCCGTTAACTCTTGTAATTGTCATATTGGACGTTACTAAGATGTGTTTATGTACCTTGGAATGCAGATGGCAGCAAGGGGAAGAGGCAGAGGCAGGGGCCGTGGCAATGGCAATGACAATGGCAATGGTGGCAATGCCCCAATCACTGTGGAGGAACTCATGCAAACCCAAAATCAGATGATGCACGTTTTCATGCAGCACCTGCAGCAACAACCTCCACCAACACCACCACCTGTTCATGTGAGGGACAAGCGTGGAGAGTTTATGAAGGGAAGACCTCCGGTATTTACACACTCAGCTGATCCCATGGAGGCAGATGATTGGTTACGTGCTGTGGAGAGGCAGCTAAACATAGCACAGTGCAATGACTTGGAGAAGGTGTTGTATGCTTCTGGACAGCTTCAAGGTGCAGCTCAGACATGGTGGGAGTCGTATCAAGCTGCTCGCCCCAACAATGCTTCTCCTGTCACATGGCTGGAATTCTGTAGGGACTTCAGAGCTCGACATATAAATGAAGGAGTGATGGAGCTCAAACAAGAAGAATTCAGATCACTCAGGATGGGCTCCATGACTGTGGCAGAATATCATGACACATTTGAACAGTTGGCTCGCTATGCTCCGAATGATGTCAGGGAAGATGCTGATAAGCAGCGTCTATTCATGAAGGGCTTGTACTATGAACTCAGGTTGCAGTTGGCTGGAAACACCTATCCTACCTTCCAGGCTCTTGTGAATCGTGCTATCGTGCTTGATAATATGCGGAAGAGTCAGGATAAGAAGAGAAGGATGCTGGCACAAGGTTCTGGGAGCAACAACCGTCAGCGTTTCAGTTCTCATCAAGGTCATCAGCAGAGGTTCCAGGGACCAGTTAGTCAGTGGAACCGCAACCAACAACCCCAGCGTTTCCAGAATCAGTCACAGAGTGGGAACCAACGTCCTCCATTCCAACAACGTAACCATAATCAACAGCAGCATGGCCAGCAGGCACCTCGCCCAGGGAACCCAAATGCCAACTCCACAAAAAGAAGTGCCTCTAACACTCCTACCAGGTGTTTCCGTTGTGGGAAGGAAGGACATATGTCCTATGATTGCCCAGAGAAGTTTAATCCGCAGTACAACGACCGGAGATCCACTCCTAATTCAGCAAAGGTGAACAACGTGGCAGCAGAAACTGTTCAGGAGGGACCCGAAATCATGATGGGTACGTTCAGCATCAACTCTATCCCTGCTACAGTTTTATTTGATTCTGGAGCTTCGCATACATTCATATCACAAGCATTTGTTAGAGTTCATAGCCTTCCACTAGTTGCAATGAAAACTCCTATGCTAGTTAATTCACCAGGTGGGACTATACCAGTTTCGTTATGTTGCCCCTCGGCAAGTCTTTCGTTAAGGGGGGTAGATTTTCCTATCAGTCCCATGGTTATGAGAACTTCAGGCATAGATGTGATCTTGGGTTTGGATTGGATGAAGCAACATGAAACAAATATTAATTGCAAAGAGAGAGTAGTGGCTCTGACAACACCAAAGGGAGAACGAATCAGTGTTAATGTAACAGTGCAAGCACCACTCACAGCCAAGGTGAACCAACTGAATGAAGATGTTGATCCTCAGAATTTGGTAGTGGATGAGTTTCCGGATGTCTTTCCAGATGAATTGCCAGGTATGCCACCTGACCGAGACATTGAATTTATTATTGAATTACTACCTGGTACTGCACCCATAGCTAAAAGACCATATAGAATGGGGGTTAATGAACTAGAAGAACTTAAGAAACAAATTAAGGAATTGCAAGATAAAGGGTTCATTCGTCCTAGTTCATCACCATGGGGTGCACCAGTTATCTTTGTTGATAAGAAGGATGGTAGTCAGAGGATGTGTGTTGATTATCGGTCACTTAATGAGGTCACTATCAAGAATAAATATCCCTTGCCTAGGATCGATGACTTATTTGATCAGTTAAGAGGTGCTTGTGTGTTCTCTAAGATTGATTTGCGTTCCGGTTATCATCAATTGAAGATTCGGAATTCAGATATACCAAAGACAGCTTTCACAACAAGGTATGGGTTATATGAGTATACAGTTATGTCCTTTGGTTTGACCAACGCACCAGCTTACTTTATGTACATGATGAATAAAGTATTTATGGAGTATCTTGATAAGTTCGTGGTGGTCTTTATTGATGATATTCTGGTATTCTCTAAAACCAAGGAAGAACATGCTGAACATCTGAGATTGGTCTTACAGAAACTTAGAGAACATAAGTTGTATGCTAAGCGTAGTAAATGTGAGTTTTGGTTGGAGGAAGTTTCTTTTCTTGGTCATGTTGTCTCTAATGGTGGTATTGCAGTGGATCCTAGTAAGGTGAGAGATGTGTTGAATTGGAAACCACCTACTGATGTAAGTGAAATTCGCAGTTTTCTTGGTTTGGCGGGTTATTATCGTAGATTCATTGAAGGGTTCTCAAAACTTGCAAAGCCTATGACTGCTCTGTTGGAGAAGAATGCTAAGTTTGTATGGTCTGATAAGTGTCAAGCTAGTTTTGAGGAGTTCAAGAAGAGATTGACTACTGCACCTGTGTTGGTTTTGCCAGATCTGAGTAAGAGTTTCTCTATCTATTGTGATGCTTCTCGTCTGGGTTTGGGTTGTGTTCTCATGCAAGAAGGTAGAGTTGTTGCTTATGCATCTAGACAATTGAGGAAACATGAACTGAATTATCCTACTCATGATTTGGAGTTAGCAGCTGTGGTTCATGCATTGAAGATTTGGAGACACTATTTGATTGGGCATAAGAGTGACATATACACTGATCATAAGAGTTTGAAGTATATCTTCACCCAGACAGATCTGAATTTGAGGCAACGAAGATGGTTGGAACTGATAAAGGATTATGACTTGGAAGTGCATTATCATCCTGGAAAGGCGAACGTCGTAGCTGATGCACTTAGCAGAAAGAAATATGCTAATGAGCTACAGGCGACACCTGAATCTGAGGAGTTGTGTGCTGAATTTGCACATTTGAACTTGGGAATTGTAGTGAATGCTATGGAAATTGAGGTCACTCCTACTCTAGAGGAAGAGATATTGAAAGGACAATTGGAAGATGAGAAACTAAAGGAGATAGCACAGAATGTGGCATTAGGCAAAGCACCAGGATTCAGAATAGATGACAATGGTGTATTGTGGTTTGGAAAAAGGATATGTGTTCCGGAAGTGAAGGCTATTCGTGATACGATTCTGAGAGAGGCTCATGAGTCAGCATATTCCATTCACCCTGGTAGCACCAAGATGTATCTAGATCTGAGGCAGAAGTACTGGTGGTATGGTTTAAGGAGAGATGTAGCTGAGTATGTTGCTTTGTGTGATACTTGTCAGCGAGTGAAAGCTGAACATCAGAGGCCAGCTGGACTGTTGCAACCAATGAAGATTCCGGAATGGAAGTGGGAAGAAGTGGGTATGGATTTTATAGTGGGATTACCACGTACACAAAGAGGGTATGATTCAATATGGGTGATAGTGGATCGTTTAACCAAAGTTGCTCATTTCATACCTGTCAAAACTTCATATAGTGGAGACCGGCTGGCAGAGTTATACATGGAAAGAATTGTTTGTTTGCATGGAGTACCTAAGAAGATTGTGTCAGATAGGGGTACTCAATTCACATCTCACTTTTGGAAAGCAGTGCATGATTCCTTGGGAACAAAGTTGAATTTCAGTACAGCGTATCATCCACAGACAGATGGACAGACCGAGAGGATAAATCAGATATTGGAGGATATGTTGAGAGCTTGTGCCTTGCAGTATGGGACTAGTTGGGACAAGAGTTTGCCATATGCAGAATTCTCCTACAACAACAGCTATCAGCAAAGTCTTAAGATGGCACCGTTCGAGGCACTGTATGGTCGGAAGTGCAGAACACCCTTGTTTTGGAATCAGACAGGAGAAACTCAGGTGTTTGGGACAGATGTGCTTAGACATGCAGAACAACAAGTGCGGACCATTCGGGATAACTTGAGAGTTGCTCAATCTCGTCAGAAAAGCTATGCAGATACGCGTAGGAGAGAGTTGGCTTTTGAAGTGGGTGATTATGTCTATCTGAAAGTGTCACCTATACGGAGTGTGAAGAGGTTTAATATGAAGGGAAAGCTAGCTCCAAGGTATGTTGGTCCGTTTAAAGTATTAGAAAGGCGTGGAGAAGTAGCATATCGGTTGGAATTGCCTGGAAGTTTGTCAGGTGTGCATGATGTGTTCCATGTGTCACAACTTAAGAAGTGTTTGCGTGTACTTGAGGAGCAACTACCATTGGAAGAACTCTCTGTTAAAGGTGACCTCACTTATGAAGAGTATCCGGTCAAAATATTGGAGACAGCTGAGAGAGTCACCAGAAGTCGGGTCATCAGAATGTGCAAAGTACAGTGGAATCGGCATTCGGAAGCAGAGGCAACTTGGGAAAGAGAGGATGATCTGAGGAAATCATACTCATATCTATTCGAGTAAGCACCGTTCAATCTCGAGGACGAGATTCTTTTAAGGGGGTAGAGTTTGTAACACCCAAAAATTGGATTTTCAAATAATAGGAATTAATTGATTTATTTGAGTATTTTCTTTTGCGAGCATTTAAACCCAGCTAATAAAATTAGTTTGTGGGGAATAAAATTCATCATAAGGCTAGCAACATGCTTTTGCATTCATGCTGAGACATATTTTATTTTGTGCTTTCAAAATTCTATTTGGAAAGGCTTTGGAAAAAGAAACAGAAAAGAAATAAAAAAAAAAAAACAGCCGAACCCCTGCAGCCCCGCTAGCGCGGCCCACCTGCGGCCAGGCAGCCCAGCGCGCGCCTCCTTCCCCCTCCCTGGCTGACGCGCGTGCCCCACATGTCAGCAGCGCCTTCGTTCTTCTCCTCAGCGTGGACGAGCCGGTTTCGGCCGGGAAAATTTCCCAGCGCCGAACCGAATCCGGGTAAGCACGATTTCTTACCAAATCGGCTAAACGGCGCCTATATAAGCCCCTAGGTCAACCCCGCGTCCTGCGTGTGCATTTTAATCGCGAAACCAAGCTCCAGCCGCCCTAGACTTCGCGAAATCGGACCTCGCCGGAGCAGCACGCATTCCGCCGCCGCGACCCGACCTCCTCGCCCTCTCTCGGCCCGAGCCAAGTCCCTAGGTACGTTCGCGGTGAGCTCCTCTACCCTGTGATGTTTTCCTTTCGCGAAACGGTGCTCGGAATCGAGAAGCCAGAGGTCGCCGGCGAGGAGCTCGGCCCCCGGCCATGGCGTCCGCCTGGTGCTCGCCGGCCGGCTGGTGCTCCCCTGAGGAAAAATCTGAGCCGTCCGATCGTCATCCAAAGGTCCCTAATAGAACATACCCTTTCGGCCGTCATCTTGTTAAAGAGACCCTGGAAAAATTCAGATTAAACCCGCAGTCCTTGACGCATTTTCAGCGTTACGCTTTGGAGTTTGGAAAACGTATTTTCGTCGGTTTGAATCAGATTACGTTTTCAGTTAATTACAGAAATACCGCTGATTTTGTTTTGCTCATAAAATATTCATTATAACTCCGTTTTTGTTCATTCAAATTCCGTTGGATTCGTATTCATGATCTCTACATGTTAGAAATATTAGTTTACTGTTTTGAAACTTTGTAATTTTCTGGTACTATTTAATTAATTATTTCTCTATAGGAAATCTTAGAAAATTCATATCTTTCACGTTTTAATTCCGATTTTCGTGAACTTTACGTTTGTGTGATCGTAGCGCTGCGTAGAATATTTTGATAAACTTTTATGTTTGTTTTACCACTGTTTGGTGTAATGTTCTAATTATACCTTGTTTGCTTTGTGTATGATTGTCTCCATTGGATTGCGTGTTGTTGATTGATGTTTGGGAAATAGACGGTGAGCCGTACGTTGGTGATCAAGACCAGGCTTTTGAGGACCAGCAGGCTCAGGAGAGCTTTAGTCAAGGCAAGTATAACTGGGGATTATCCTTGTTACCTTTTCACTTATAATTACACATATATATCATATGCATGCTTTCACCTTGTCGACCTTAGCAAAATCATAGATGATTGTTACCTGGATTCCTTGCTACCTACTTGATATGCATTTGGTGTAGATGTGCTAGTGCTTGATATAATCCATGATCTTGTAAGATGATTAATAGCTATGCAATGAACGTTAAAAGATGACAAATAACTATATGAGATCTTGTCTGTAAGTGATCACCGGGACAACAGTGCAACCATGAGGGCTATAATGGCTCTGGCTTTAGCTCAGTATGAAGACCTTTTCTAGCTTGTTAGAGGTTACCCGAAAGGGCGGAGGGGCTGAACCGACACGGGTATAGTGCGAGCCCCTGTCCCTATGTGTATAGGCTGCGCGTCATTGTGCCATTCGGAAGGGGGGTATCTATATCTGCTCGCAAAGGAAACCTTGCGGCCCTAACATGTTAGACGAACTTTTGAAAGGCTTCATAGTGATCCCTGCCGACCTCCCTAGGAAGGGGGTTAAGAGACTAGCTACCTCGGGCGAAAGGGTAAATCATGACTCATGGGTAAAGATGTACAACCTCTGCAGAGTGTTAAAACTAGTATACTAGCCGTGCTCACGGTTATGAGCGGCCTTGGGGGTTCTTGCTGCGCCGACGATGAGCTTATTAAGTTGTTATGTTCATTTGACTATCGTTTATGCTATGAATTAATTATGCTTACACTTGATCATGGAATTAAAGGAATATTTATGTTACCTTGACAATTGCTCATTAATTATGAACATGCTATCCACCATTAAAAGCTAAATGCAGTCAAACCAGTGTCAGCTGTTTGAGCCTCATGAACCTCTGGTTATACTTGTTGAGTACGATATGTGCTCACTCTTGCAATTTCCCAACACCTCAGGATATGATAATGAAGATGACTGGAATGAGGATTACCGTTATGAGTACTAGGTTTGGAGTCAACCAGTCAACAGTGTCCCTGTGTGGAGCTTCCGTCGAGAGCGTTGTTTACTTTATGCTATCATTTTTGTATGAGACTATGTGATTCAATATATATTCCGCTATGTAATAAACACTGCAATGGTACATTTGAGATTTGTCTACTTATGTGTGCGACTGTTTCTGGGGCACATATGAGTCTTTTATGCATCCTATTTTGTTCTTAAAATATGGGTGTGACACTCAGTCAACGGTGTGACAATGAGGTTGTTGTTGTTCTTGCAAAAAGTTTGAAGTTGAGATTTGAAACTAGAGTGAGAAAGGAAAAAAGTTTACTTAAGTTGACCTAACACTATATTGCAACACAAATTTACAAGAATTTTATAAAAAAAACTAGTTCTGATTGTCAAAGAAACTGAGTTCTATGTGGCATCAGGGTACAAACACCTACCGCCTTCAATTGTTAGAATTTGCACGTTCGGCAAGGCAAGCAGGTGCCTTCTTGGTGAATGCTACTAGGTTACAAATTGTGAACATGTATATGTCCCGCTAACTCCTGCTAGTTTCGGGCCATTTAGGTGCGCCCTAACTGGGCTAAATTAACACAAATCGAATGCTAGTGGCCCATCATCACTGTTGAGTGTGCTAGAGCTACAGTAATCCCGATTCACTGCCTAGTTGTAAGCCTATCATCTTGATAATGATAAGGTTCCTATTCACCTGGCAGTGAAGCCCCTACCCCTATGGGCTCCACCCATAAACCAAGAGTGACATGTCAGTGCTAGGTAAATCCATGACCTGATAGTGATAATAGGAGTACCACTGTGGGGCCAGGTCACAACCTTGCAGTGATATATCACTGTTGGTTCATGGCTTGGCACTACAATGACAACACAATATCTTTATTGAGTATTGATTGATTTGACGATGTCCAAGCTACAGTATAAAACCCTAGGCCCGTTCTTCCTCCTCCCTCTTAGCTCAAACACAACCATCAAATGAGGCGTATCTCTTTCTCCATTGTTACTGCTCCTTTTTTTTACAAAAATGCCCATGGAGGGCTTAGTTTTTGAAGGATTACAAACATGATGTAGTGTTTTGATTTAAGATGTGTAACTAGCAATCACTTGAATTTGTAGCTTGTTTTGTTGGTTAGATTGTTTTGGATCCTCATGCTTGTTCTTTATCCATTCTTGAGAACATATTTTCATAGAATTATTCCTAAAAGTGACCTATTTAATTTCTAGCTAGTTTGCTTCATTATATTGTTTTTGATTCTCTAGCAAATGTGTTGGTTTTCATTTTATTTCCTCATTTTAGTGTAGCAAAGGTGTCACACCCCAATTTTTTTTATTTTAGGTTGTGAATATAAAGCACAAATAAAATAACTGATTTCATGATTTATCTTAATTTTTTCAAGATTTATTAGGTTCTTTTCAATTTATAAAAATTTTGTAATGCAATATAAAAGAGTTGTTGCATTCATGCCAGTTGCAGTTAGTGTCTATATGTGCAAAATATTTAAAAATACATTTAAGAAATGAATATATCACTTCATGAAAATTTCAACTTTTTCTAGAATTTAATTTCTTCTTTATTGATGTTAATATTTTATTTGAAGCTTCCAACAATCTTTTCATGAGATTCAAATATTTATTTGAGTTTCTCATCCTTTAATCTATCTCTACTGTTTTCTAAGGTTTTTTTCTAAATTTTGGAGTATTTTTCGTGATATAAATGGTAATTTAAGATTTTTTGGGATTATTTTTAATTCACAAAATGTATATTAATTTGAAATTAGAGAAATCCTAACCTAATTTTCCACCAACCATCAAAAGCCCATGTCTTTATTCGCTAATGGGCTTCAATGTTTGTTTAGGCCAATTAGTGTAGATAGAGGGTGGAACATCTATTAATATCATATTGCTAGTTGATTTGGAGGTGGAGAGTTTACAAGAAATTCTCTTATGCATGACAGTTTACTTTAATCATAGACAAGAGAAAATGTGTCACAGTTAACTCATGATGACGATTGTGAAAAAGTAATGTATCCTGCATCATATATTTATTGGAGCGAAATAGACCATCATAAATTAGTCTTTTCGTTCGTCATGGATGAATTGGTTGACAACAATAGCAAAGGGAAATAATGATAAAATGAACCATCACAGATTGGTATTTGTATTCATAATGGAATCCCTGGAAGTCCATACAGCCAGGCTAGGCCTGATAGTCATAGCCATATGCCACATTAGATGTTTCTTCGTCAATGATTTGACTTGCTATGTAAGAGACATGTGTTCACTAAAATTGACCATCACAAATTATATAATAAAATCCACATAAAGCACAATGTGTAGAGGCATTATAGATAGTCGGTGCATAAAGTTGAATCTTTTTTGCTGTGTAGTGGCATTCCTTCGAAAGATCCATTGTAGCCGAATAGAAAACCATATTGGAAGCACCCAAATCAGAATCTTCACTTCCTCCACCTAGGTTACCCATCAGCGATAGCTGTCATCTCTTGTCCTCTAAAATGATAGGAGCCTTATCTAAGCACCTAAATGGATGGGCTCAAATATGTTTAGTAGAATTCCAAACAACGGAAAACATAGCTGAACCTAACAATGATGTTTGATAAGGCACTTAATAGCAGTCATATGGTAGTACCAGATGAGTAATAGGCAAAATGTAAAAATGATGTACTACCAAATTAATAAGAGATGCACAAGTGTTTGCATGTTTCCATCAGGTAATGGCTAAAGGCAACTTTTTAGAAGAGTGAGAACTCCATGGCCAAAGCTGCAGCCTCCAAAAATTTGGCTTGGCAGTTGCATTTGCACTCTAGTATATTTTGGAGAAGAATCATTAAGACAAATGGACTGTAGAGATAGGTCGACTGAATTATTTGATATCATGGTGAGAGAAGTTGCAGTGTGATGCCAAGTTACTCCTATAAAATGGACTAGGAACAACATAATGTTTGTCTGCATTTAGTGAGCCAGGATAGTTGGTGGAAATTGATTTTATTAAACACAAGTACCATGAAAATCATTTTGTCGATGTCTATATAAACTAATTATAGAGAAGGGTAAAGAGCAATTACATGAGAATGTTTTAGTGCCTTGTGATGCCATTGTCACTGACAAGGGGCTGGATGTCCTCACCATAAACCATCTCTATAGCAATTATGTAGCATCACACTTATCAAGCAACTATGTAGCAAACTTGGGGACATCATAGTTAGTAAGCAATAGATGTTCGAGTTACTACAACAAACTAGCAAGGTTTATCCAAACTAGTTAAAAAATCTAGCTATTTTGACTAAGTGCCCAACAGTCATGCATACCAAACCAGCAACTCTAGTTTCAATATGTCTAACTAAACTGAACGAAGCACAAACTACAACAGCTTCCTTATGTTACTAAGCATGGAGATTATTGTAGCTTCCAGTAGAAGTACAATTTCATTGCAGTAAACCAAATGAAAGGTCCTTGTTTGGTTTTGGTAATTGAGTAACAACCTTAGGTGGACTAATTGTGTTTATGTAAGATACACAAGAGATTAGTCCACAGGTGAATATGTGATGATAGAGGAGCTCATTGCATATGAGAAATGATATGAAGTTAGGTGACCAAGATAGAGAAGATCAAGATGAGGCTTGGCTCTCGATGGACCAGTTGCAAGTGTGAAAGGCAAGTCAGAGGCTTTGAAGCGAGGGACTGCGTGTGATGGTGAAGTTTGAGCAAGACTTGGTGCCGATGGACCAGCGCAATGGCGAAGAGCAAGTGAGGTCAAGATCGATGAACCAATATGGTCACATGGTGATATGAAGTGGATCATATCATTTGATGATGGTTGGTGCATGTGTTGCATTAACATCGGAGGAGATAAAATAGAATGCACAAGGCAAAGGTATAACCTAGGGCATTTTCATTTCACCAATCATAGGTGAGTAGAGAAGTTTATGACTAGGTTTAGGATAGATGGTCATACTATCAAAAGGGGCAACCTTGTTTGTATATTGGTCATCTAGTGCCACTTGAGCGATCTAACTTTGCATACGTGTTAGGATCAAGTGGCATGGCAATTTGAGAGGCTAACTCCTTTGGGAAAGTTGAAACACATATGCACATGGTGGTGTTAGCACATTTGCAAAGGAGGCGGAGTTTAAGGGGTAGAGAGGGGTTTTAGACCTCTCTCTCCCTCCCGCCGAGTTTGCAAGGTGGGATTCAGCATTTTCATAGAAATATAATGCCTATTTTCCATTTGCACTAGAGAAAAGTTTCAGAGAAGTCACAGGAGTGTTTCGTTGGACTCTAAGGGGAATATAATCTATGACATCCAATCATGATGACAACTAAACCAGTCATCATAGATGTATCATCTCAGGAATGAATCATCACAAATGATAGAATTCTATGATGTTTTCTTAGAATGTCACTAGTAAACCATCATGTAAAGCCTTATTTCTTGTACCAACACCCCTAGGAAAGACACACCAGAACTAATGTAAGGGAAGCCCATAGTTTGGGAGTCCCTAATATGCTACATTAGATTTTTCCTCTTCTCTTTACTATGACGCCTCGCCTGCACCTAGGCTCACCGCAACCATAGACACGACTCCAAGGAGGAGGAATATAAAGGCCCCTAAATTCTGTAACTACTTTAATGTCCAAAACTTTTGTGTTTATTCTTGGTTTATAAAATATTTATAAATGGGCCTTTTTTATTTATGAATAAGCCCTTGAGACTTTAAAAGCTACTATCTTTAACTTGTAGCTCCATTTTCAACATTTCTTACGCTCTTGTAATCGTAGCAATAATCCTCGTCTTTTTAGTATGTTTGTTTTAAAATTTTTTCTTTGATTAGTGTATTGTTCTTAGGTGTCTCTATTTTGTTTGCTTGTATATTTATCTGTGCTTGGTGTCTCCCATGAGTAGTGTGAGAGCTATCTATTAATGTGAAGGCCATAAGTTGAAAAATAGAAGATAAAGATGAAGGTTCTCTAAGTAGTTACAGACTAGGTAAAAAGCAAGCGTAAATGGAAGGCAGGTATAACAAACCAAACTCCTTAAAAAGGATGGATGTATAGTCTTACTCATACGCTAGCCAAGTCCCTAGATCAGAGCTGCACATCAACAAGATTAGGATAAAATAGGGTCATAACCTCATTAAATTTGTATCTTGAACCTCATATAAAAAAATGAGATCAGTGGGACATAACTAGCCCAATTTAAAAAGGTGATCTGCATGACATATTGAAAAGCTTAAAACCACACACAGGTGATTGGAACCCTTGGTTTTTGACTATGATAGAAGTTTTGAAAACTTTTACTTATGACGGTTGGGCAAAGACCCTTGCACTTAAATAAACATCCATTTCCTACAAATTTAAGCATGGAAAAGATTCGGTATAACCAAAAGAGCTCAATGTGGGTCGAACTAGAATGCCTCTTTTATTTATTCATGACATGTGACCTTGATGTTTAAACATTGAGCTTGTGGACTATGTAAGAACCCACATGATATGTTACACTAAGTCTTACACCAATAGATAAATATAACTTGATTGCAGCTTCCATTATGTCCACATAGTTACCAAGCTAGAATCACGCAAGGTTGACATCTACCACTCTAGGAGTCCACTAAAGCATATCAAACCCCTCAAAGAAATACTAAACAAGTACTAATGGCAGGAACATTGTTTACTAATGTTAGAACACATTTTTACTATACATAGATTTTTAATTATTTAGTGAAATCATTTATTAATTTGCCCTTAAATAAGTAACCAACCCATTAACCATAACATGGTTTTGCATATGAACTCTTAATTTAATTGCTTGCAGGTTGATTTAGAGCTATTTAAGTACTATTCCATGGGTTACTTGAATCACATGTGTTTTATATTTAATTAAAAGTCACATGAAACTTATCAAGCATCAATATTTCTTGTGAGCACTTAATTTTGGATATGCTAATGCATGTGCATGTATTTAAGATGACAATGCTTACAACATGCATATATGATGACCTTGCTTTAACACATAGGGTGTTACAATAATGGCTATCTTGCACAATTAATTGGTGCTGTAAACAAATTGAAGATTAGTACCATTTGGAAGGCAAAACTAGAGGCCAGTACCTTTTTTGGCGTGTACAATTTTTCACAATATGATCTTAACTCCAGAAAAAGCTTTAGAAAAAGGCTAGCCACATGATTTTTCATGCAAGCTACATAATGCAACCAACGAAACAATCGATCATCTTTGCATGAACTTTCCTTCACAAATAAAGTATAGAGCATACTCCTAAGTTAGGATAAATTTTCCATTGTATGAGCTTTGTTAACTTTAGGGGTCCCCATATAGGTGGTGGAGAAAGGCTAATTGAAGATTGAAAATGATAGGAGAAGTGACATCGATGGCGTAATCATGTATTCAAGCTAGCTCATGTTTGTATCTAGGGTCGATACCATGAGCCATACCTTCGGGATACTATAAGCTTCAAGCTCATGTGGTATTTTAATGATGGTGTAAGCTACCAAATAGTGACTACCACAAACACCATATTAGTCCTAAAATGCATTACATAGTTTGTCAATTGCTTGGATGAGGGAAACCAAAGTAGAGCGGTAGATGATCATCAAGGAGAGTGTAACCATGTTGAGGATCATGTGCCAAACCTAGGCCAACTAACCGAATTGCATGTTATGCTGGTAATAGACCAACCATAGGGTCCATGATGGGTTTGCCTAGTAGGAAAGATAGTAGAACACCAAAGTAATTTGTAGGGAACATGGATACGGTAGGGGAATGACTTTCATTTTTTTTGTCTTGACATGATAATCTCATTACAGTGAGTTTAAGGCTACAAAAAATATGTAGACGAAGGCTGAGGTATTTCATGAAGAAATCATGTCTTTGGATGGTATTTCCCAACAACCAACCTTAGCAGGGGCATGCTTAAACTGTCCACTCTTTCAAAATGTCAATTCATGAAATATTGACCTACCTAAGTTGTATGACATCCTCTCCTAGGTTGTACTCAAATGTTTGCCATAAAGGGAAAATATTGGCATTATTAGGTGTTGCTAGTTAGGGTGCGACTTAGGCCTCATTTAGCACGATTAGATAGCTTCACGACAATTCCCTTTTCTTTGGAAAGCTGCCTTCTTATCAGTTTCCTATTAATGGGTTCTCCTCTATTACGCGGTTAGGTAAGAAACGTATCCCTTTTAAGAGGGTTGAGTTTATCTAAAGGGAAAATAGATAAGAAAGAATCAATAAAAGGAAAAAAAATTTTAAGAAACTTTTTCATGAAAAGTGAATGATTTTTTTAAATCTAAAAAACACAAATAATGTCACAATTCAAGAAACCATTTAAAGCATTTGTTGTCACAACTTTTTATGGAATTATCCTCACAAATAGTCACAACCCGATAAAATGGTAAAACAGTGAGATAGAGAAGTAGATCAATCCCATTTCAAAGGCAAAAGTAGATCCTAGTGTCGTTTTTTTGGCATGAACACATTTTCACAAGATCTAACTATAGAAAAGCGTCACAAAATGCTTGGCCACATGACTCATCATGCAAACTGTGTAATATGACCAATGAAATGATCGACCATCTTTGCATGAACTTCCTATTCAAAAATCAAGTCTACAACATAGTATTAAGTTGGGATAATTTTTCACAATAAGCTTTGTTAACTTTAGGGGTACCCATATAGGTTTTGGAGAAAGGCTAGATTGAAAATTGAATAGGATAGGAGAAGAGACTTTGATGGCTTAATCATCTATTTATGGTGGAACATCAGAAGAAATGAAATCAAAGAACTTTTGGGCAGACTTCAAAATAATGATCAGAAGTTGCCCTCCTCATAAAGGTAGAGACCATGGAATATAGTCTTGCTCAGTCCACAAATAAGTTATACCTTTATTACTTTTGCTTCTTTGTTGTTAGTTGGCATTTTTTTAGCTAGTCTCATTAGTGATACCATGTTCTTTTGTTTTGAAGATATGTATGTTATCTTAGTAAGAAGGGGGCTAGGTTTTTAGATGTTGGTTGTATGTTAGTTGTACAATTGATGTTTCTTATTTTCTTTTTTCCCCAAATAAATGACAAAGCTTTTACCATCCTTTCAAATAAAGTATTAGCTTGTCATATTCCTTGACAAACAAAACTTACAACCTCTCAAGATCCTTGTAGTGTAACTAGAGCTAGCGCATGTGTGTAGCTATGGCCAATGTCATGAGTCATAGCTCTTAAGGATACCTAAGCCCCAAGCTCATGGTCTTTTCATGATGTCCTAGACTACCAAATAGTGATTGTTGAACCCCATACTTGTCTCCAAATGCATAACACAGTTTGTCAATTATATGATCCAAGGGAGATCATAACTGCAATAGAGAGTTGGATGTTCATCAAGGAGAGTTTAACCTTGTTGAGGATCTTGTGACAAGCCTATGCCAATTAACAAGATTGCATGTCATGCTAGCAATCCATCATCCATAGATCCACAATGAAACATGAATAAAGACATTATTTAAACAATCATAAAATTAGAAAATATAAACAATGTCGCAAATTGGAGAAACCATTTAAAGCATTTCTTGCCATAACTTTTTTAATGATTTATCCTCACAAAAAATCACAAATAACCAATCAAATGGTAAAATAGCGAGAAAGAGAAGTTGATCATTAGTGATGTAAACAAATTGAAGGTCAGTCCCATTTGGAAGGCAAAAGTAGAGCCTAGTGCCATCTTTTGGCATGGACAATTTTCACAAGATCTTAACTGCAGAAAAGCTTTAAAAAAAGGTTGGCCACATGATCTACAATGCAAGCTATGTAATGCAACCAATGAAATGATCAATCATGTTTGCAAGAACTTTCCATTCACAAATCATGTCTAGAGCATACTCTTAAGTTGGGGTAAATTTTCCATCATAAGCTTTGTTAAATCTAAGGGGTCCGCATATAGGTTGTGGAGGAAGGCCAGAAAGGCTAGATTGAAGATTGAAAAGGATAGTAGAAGAGATTTTGAAGGCTTAATCATATATTTATGGTGGAATATAAAAAAGGAAGAAAATCAAAGAACTTTTGAGACCATTTGAAGTCGCCTTCCTCGTAAAGGAAGAGATCAAAGAATATAGTCTTGCTCAGTCTATAAACAAGTTCTAACTTTATTGCTTCTTTCTTCCATGCATCAGTTTGTATTGTTTTAGCCAATCTCATTATTGCTACTCTCTCACTTTGTTTTGAGTGTTTCTGTATGTAATCTTAGTAACAGGGGGCTTATGGAGTGTGTTCTAAGGATTTTTTCCCTCAAGGTTGCTTGGTTTCTATTGTATGTTAGTTGTACAATATTGTTGTTTCATCTTTTCTTTTGTTTCTCCTAATAAAATCAATGCTAAGGTTTTTCCATCCATTTGAAAAAAGGTATTGTCTTGTCATATTCCTTGAGAAGCAAAACTTAGAACCTCTTAAGATCCATCCTTCGTAACTAGAGCTAGTGCCTTTGTGTGGGGCAATCCCATGAATCATAGGTCAAGGATCCCTAATCCCCCAAGCTCACATGGTCTCTTCATGATGTCCTAGGGTATCAAACAATGACTGCCGAACACCATATTAGTCTTGAAATGCACTACATAGTTTATTAATTGCTTGGATGATACAAGGGACAGGGAAACCATAGTAGGGAGGTACATGATCATCAAGGAGAGGTTAACCTTATTGAGGATTATGTGACCAGCCTAGGTCAACTAACCAGATAACATACCTTGCCAGCAATCAATTGGCCATAGGGTCATCGGCTCGTCCACTTGCAAAGACAGTAGAACACCCAAGTAATTTGCAAGGAACAAGATTGCAGGGGATGTGGCTTTTCATAATTTTCCTCTCTACTTTAAAAATCTAATAAAGTAAGATAAGGTATTTCACAAAGCAGCCATGTCTTCGGAAGGTATTTCCCATCAATCAACCTTAGGAAGGGGCATGCTTAAACTGTCACTCACTACTAGGAACTCGAATACTCCTATGTGTGATGAATTTTTGTGTGTGGTTTTTCGGTACACATAGAAAACTAGTAATTATTCTATGGTTCTGAAATACCGATAGAAAAATATAAAAACCAACAAAATGATTGCATGGTTGTTTTGTGTGTGCTGATACACAAAAAATTCAATTATTCAATGGGTTTCTATAAAATATCAATTCCCAAAATATGGACCTACCTAAGTTGTATGATGTGATCCTCTTAGGTTATGCTCAAATATTCGCTGCTAAGGGAAAATGGTGTGAAAAAATATTTGCATTGTTAGGTGTTTGTAGTTAGGGCATGATGCAAGCCTCATTTAGTATATGATCCGACTGCTTCACGATAATTCCCTTTTCTTTGGAAACTTGCTTTCTTATCATTTTACCACTAATGGGTTCCTGCTCCATATCTCGTTGGGTAAGCAACTCATCTCTTTTAAGAGGGATCAGTTTATCTCGAGGAAAAATAGATAAGAAAAGAACAATAAAATGTACATAAAATACTTTGAGAATCATTTTCATGAAAAACATGATGAAATTCTGATAAAAAAAATCATAAAAGCAGAAAACTACAAGCAGTGTCACAATTTGGAGAAAGCACTTGAAGGATTTCTTGCCATAACTTGTGCTAAGAAATTATTTTGGAGCCACCAAACAGTGAATTACCAATAAAATGGTAAAATAGTGAGACAAGTTGATCATGGTGCCCTTACCAGTGGCCATGATCGCGTTGCCGAGCCCTTGTTCTTTTGTCGATCTGAAATCTGTGCGTGTGTGTGTGTGTGTGTGTGTGTGTGTGTGTGTGAGAGAGAGAGAGAGAGAGAGAGAGAGAGAGAGTTGAGGGACACCGAGATAAATCAAACAAAGTAGCATAGTATTATATGGCTCTTGTGTCATATAACATGGAAGCCACATATTTTTCAGACGTGTGTAATTGGCGATCTTCTTGCGTGAGTGCATGAATCAAGAATATCACGTTTTGTTACCTGGCTAACTGCATATCATAGAAGTTATGTTAGAGGTCAAAATAGTATTTTTGAGGCCCTAAACTCATTTGGCAGGAAATGGCCCACCCAAAACTGGCCTATAGAGGTACATGGTCATTGTTATGCTATGAGCTTGGCATGACAGCTGTATCACCACTATATATGTCAAACATTGACATCTTGAAAAAAAATGGGTCTAAAAAAGGCATCTTACTCCTTTGTTGGGATATTTTTCTACTATCAATTTCTTTGTTTATATATATCTCAGGTCTTCAATTTTCATCACCTAAGGTAAGGTTGGTTACATAACTACTATCCTAATTATGCATATTAGCTAATAGTTTAGTCTACTCATTGGTCCTCCAGTGATGCTACAACCATATGTGACTGGAATCATGGACGAGAAGCTAATAAGGATGATGCACCCTCTTAAATTTGACGCAGGACATCAACCAACTACTTGACGACCGTGGTAGCTAGATGAATATATACACGTACAAGTCTCCAAGAAATACACCATGTGTAGGCCTTTTCCTGCCAAACGAAACAAGAAAAAAAAACTAAGAGTGTGGTAAAAAACATGTAGGCCATGTTTGGATACAGTCGGATTCATCTCAATCTATGTGTACTGAGGTAGATCATGGTAGATTGATACGAATCTAACTACATCCAAACAAAATCGTAGTAGGTAGAATACTTGGAGCTCATTAATTATTCCTGCCAACTGCTCTATTGGTGACAAAAAAAAGGTAAGTTTCAGTTTCCATTGAAAACTTAGTACTTAAGGAAAACCATATCACACCATCGGTCCTTATGGGTGGTCGATGGAGCCACGAAACGACGATCGATTAGAGTGCTGCAGGAGTGAACCACACCGGGCTGTGCATGGGGCGGTCGTCTCTAAACGTACAGGCAGCCATTAGGCTACCTGACACTTGGCAGCCAAGGTGTTGGCTGGGCGTTATAGTTGTAAAGGTGTTGGTGTTCATCTCTAGTCTCTTTCGCCGAAGCTTCCTGTACGTATTTCCAGGGACTGTTTCACTCAATTCCTGGGCACCCCCTCCTTCCCCAGGCGTGCATGCTTCTCATGTGGCGGCAGTGCGTGTAGCCGTTGGATTTTTTTTTTGACAACCTTGTAGCCCTTGGATGGATGGTGCAGCCTCTTTGCTACTCTCCAAAACATTAAATGTGCTGGGAACAGGTAGTGGTTCCAGAGGGGAAAAAAAGGAAAAAAATAATTAAAAAAATAAAGCTGGCATGTATTTTCACCACACTACAACTGTTAATATCATTTTTAGCTGGCATTAACAAATATATTTAAAATGGAACCAAAGGGCCAAATCTGCAGATATAGCACTGGAAGAAATATTTAATACTAGTATATCTCAAGACAGGTGATATCTGGTGCAGATACATATTACATTATTAAATACCAAAACCATATATGAAAGAAAAGTCTGGCCCACCAAACCAAGGGGCTCCCTTCTCTTTTGCCTACAAAAGGGAGGAGCAGGGGTCTCGCGCAGTCTCCTGCACGTACAAACCATTTTCCCAAATCCACAACACCCTTTGACTGTGTTGCTCTAGTCTCAGCCTAGAGCCTAGCTTTGGGATTTGGGAAATTCTCGATCGATCTGCAGATCGATCGAGAATTCCAACAGGAATCTGCAGGTTTGTAGCCTGCTTTGTGTTCCTGGGTTTGTGCGATCTGTGGATAGATCGTGTCACAAACAGATCTGAAATGGATTGGTCGGGTGGTCATGAGCTGCCACCGGAATGGCAGCATCCAGGGTCGTATGGCTATGATCCATACACCAACACCTTCGTGCCATTGCCATACTATGGCTATGGATTTGGCCTAGAGTATAGCTGGATTCCTCCGGACCAACAACAAGGCCCTATTCCAGTTCCTTATTCCGGCTCCTCACAATCAGGTGCATTTTTTATTTTAAATCAGAAACGATTTTTTTACTTTTATTTTTTTTGAGTGCACAGATTTTTACTTTTCTTCCCTGTGCAAGTACTGTTTTTTATTTATTTTTGCGAGTAGTACAAGTAGTTCTTTGATGGATCTATGGGGAGCGAGTATTGTCATGCGTTTAGCTGTCACATTTTTTGGGTTTCCGATGCAAGGAGATCTGGATTATGCATATACTATTATTTTCTGTGTTTCAATATATTTGCGTAGATAAATTTCTGATATAATACATACTCCGATCCTACATGTTTTCTTCGATTTTTTGTCTAAAAAAAACATGTTTTCTTCGATCTACATGGTTGTAGTGTTGTCCATCTACTCCTTGAGAGTAGTGTGCTTGTATATACATGCGTATATGACCACCGTCAAGAAGGTTTCTCTCTCTGGCTGACTTTAGGTCATCGATCTTGTGATGAACGCATGCAGGTCCTCCTCACATGGCAGGGGCACAACGAGGAAGGGGTCATGGTCGTCGTCAAGCACAACGAGGAAGGGGTGGTCGCCCACCACCTCCCCAGCACGGTGGCCCTGGACTGCTAGGCGCCGACCCTTCAAGCCAGCCACCTGCGCAGATACCGCCTCCAGTTCCTCCTCCTCCTCCCTTAGAGAAGAGGGAAAAGACTCCTCCTCCACCACCTGCTTCCTCATCACCAAGCTCCTCCCATGCAATGTCTCCTCCAGTGTCAGATCTGGTGAAAAAATCCCATGTCGTCGATGATGTGAGCATGACTGCTGATTCTAAGATGGATGATGGCAAAGATGATGTGTTAGTAGGCTTAAGTGGTAGCAGCAAAGGCGCCGCCACAGGCAAGAAGATGTCGTTGCTGCCACTAGATCGACCACCAGCACCCATGAAAAATTCTGATGTTGATGTGAGCATGACTGCTGATGCTAATAAGATGGATGATGGCAAAGATGATGTGTTAGTAGGCTTGAGTGGTAGTAGTAGCACAGCCGCCACAGGCAAGAAGAGGTCGTTGCTGCCACTAGATCGACCAGCACTCTTGAAGAATTCTGATGTGGATGTGAGCATGGATCTCAAGGATGATGACCAGGGTGATGATGTGCTAGGGTTAAAGGCCTACAAGGCAAGGAAGAGGCTGCTTTCAACAAAGGCCTGGTCTTTGCCAACTGATGCTGATTCTTCTGTTGACGCGGCTAGGAAGAAGAAGAGTCGCCTTGGCTGGGGTCAGGGCCTTGCAAAGTATGAGAATCGTGGGTACAAGAAGGATGACGAGACTACACATAATAAACTTGTAGCTCATGATGGAGCCACTGGTGAAGCTGCTTCTTCTTCTCATGGATCAAGTCCGCCAGCAGGTAATAAGCCATACAAACTATGCTATATATGGCATAAATCTCTATGCTATATATGATTGTCTGTAGAAATTATGTTTATGTGTGCTTAACAAAATCTCTTTGGTTTCTCTCCTGTGTACCTGTAGGAAGCAAAGGTCATGGTGGCAATAACAGCTTGGACGACATGGCCGGAATGAGGGTTTCCCATGCTACTACTGTGCCTGAATTGTCCTCCAAGGGGACTAGACTTCCACTAACAGGTGACCACATGTAAACTTAACTTGCCGGTATATAATATTATATATAACACCTGACCTATGCTTGCCAGTTGCCAGGCATGTTTTTATGAGTTTTACTTATAAAATTGCTGTGAATTTCCACCTGCAGGAGACCTCAGCCATCCTGGGAAGAATGGAAGCATAGGTAGCTTGACTAAGAAAGCTGTTTCCCCTGCTGAAATGCGTAGCTTGACTAAGAAAGCTGTTTCCCCTGTTGAAGTGCCTGGACTTGAAGGCACTTCAGAACATAACCAGAACTTGAAGGAAGATGGTAAGTTTTAGGTGCTCCACTCCATTTGTGATCTGCATATATAGGAGGTTTTATAATTCGTCTCTCTGATGTATTTGTGCTGCCTTAACGATCTTAAACTCTGCTGTTCGAAATGGGGAATGGGAATCACCTCTGTTCGAAAAAATTAGAGATCTGCAATATATAGGAGGTGCATTAGGTCATTCACTTCAGGACTTGGGATAATACCTTTACCCTTCTGAGAAGTCATATTGCAACTCAATTGAATACCATTGCACTGTTTTGAAGCAACACTTTGCACAGGATTTCCTTTCTTACTTTTGACCTTAGCATCATTATTTTCTGAGTTTCTATAAGCCCTCAGTCGCTGTATAAGACCATCATCTCTTACTACAGAAGCATTAGTTGCAAAGCAGGGACTGTTGCCCTTTGTAGGATTTTCCATGTCTGCATTGTGATCTTTTCGTTCTTGGCTTGGGATACTATATGAACTTTTCCCATCTCCTTCTGTGAATTCACTTCGCAGCTCAACTGAATACCACTTCAACGTTTTGATGCAAGACAGAGAACCAGATTATTTCCCTGCTTCGCCTTTGACCTTGTCGTCATTTTTTTCTGGTTGTCTCCATTGCTTGATCTAATTTCATCATACATATTCTCTTTTCTAAAAAAATGCTTTACAAATGCATCACCTGTTAACATAGCAGGATCAGAAGTAATGCAGGGGTTGTCTTTGCTATTAGGGTTTTTCATAGTTCATGTGATCCACCAACAAGCAACTGTGGCGTTCACTTGCAAGTTGCAAGTAGTAATGCATCAACGATTTTTCGTCATGTGATAACCCGTTTTACTAGTTATCTGTGCACTATACATATACGTATCATATTATATCATTTGATTATGACAGTGATAAATATTTTTGGTTGCTGCTCTTTTATTTTTGGATGCATAGAAAAAACTTAATTTTACCTTTGAGTTCCTGACTTCCTGGTGGTGCTTCCTCCAGATTTGTGTCTTGCTATTTCTTTATGTGTTGATTTGTATATATTTTTTTTCATGTAATTTTTGTGGTCCGATACATTGTCAGAAGGGTATGACTGATGCTGGAATATTAATATATATTTGAACTTCTATTAATGCTTTTCATCATTAACAGAAGCGAACTGTTTTATGTTGGTTAATTTTGCCTTAGAAATAACGATGGTTTCATACTGTTTTATGTTTTAGTATTCCTGCAATATGTTTTTGGAGTTGAAATTCACAAAATAGATTATTCAAAAAGCCTAGAATAAATTCTTCCTGGGTCGATGCCCAAGTGGTTAATGGGGACAGACTGTAAATTCATTGACGATGCTATGCAATTGCATTTGCTTTTGTTCCATGGAAATTGGCGTATCTAAATTATACTTCTCAGTCTATAGCTATACTGCCCAGATATATGTTTATGAGTTTACCAAATTATTACTGTAATTTCTATCTCTACCTGTAGGATTCATTGGTGATCTTCCAATTATCTTCCCTAAAGTGTATGATTTCCCACGCAAAGGTAGCCTGCCACCAGGTGACTATTTTGTACACTTTCAACTAATTCACATAATAACACCAGAGTGATCACCAACATTTTTGTGATTTTTGAGCTGCAGAGGACAAAAGCATTAGCGGTTCAAGTACGAGGGAAATTGCAGTGTCTGATCTTGCTTCTTCCTCTCAGGGATCTGATCATGATGCACCACCAGGTAAACTGGACGGGCAATTCAAAAAGCTTAATTTGTCATATTATCCATGCTTGAACTGTAGAGATGTTTTGAGATGTTTAACACAGTACGTCACCACAAAAACTTTTTTGCTTGCTCTTTTATTTTTGGATGTGGATACCAACTATAGAAAAATTAGTTATACGTACCTTTGGGTTCCTTGGTGCTTCCTCCAGTTTTATGTCTTGCTATTTTTGCAAGCGTTCCTGGATGTGAATATTTTTTGTCATATATTGATTAATTATACCTTAGAATTTATGCTGGTTCTGTGGTGTTTTGTGTCTACTATTCCAGCAACATATTCCTTGAGGTGAAAGTCACAAACTATGCAATTGCATTTCCTTTTAGCTCCAAGCACCATGCCAAAATAGCAAAAAAAAAAGACATCCAATTTAGTGATGATGACTGAAATCTACATATACACTTTTGTGCTTGGAATTTAATTGACCTAGATATATGACATTAATTGGTAATTGAAAATATAATATGACTACTTAGTTTTGTCCATCTTATGAATGATATGCCAATTTATACCAATTAGAGTTGTTTTGAATTCAATGGAAAAGAATGGATTATCATAATGGGTGTAATCTTCAACACTGGGTAGATAGTGCCCGTTCGTTTCTCTAAAAAGCCATGAAAGTACTGTTCCCTGATTTGTTATGAGAGAAAAACACTGCTGAATAACTGACAAAAATGAGTGGTTTGATGTGTAGTGAACTTGATGGAGGTGATTTTGATGCTCCCTTTATATTATTAGTCTTTAAGTTAGTTTATGATAACCAAAATTTTGTGTTGTAAATATATGATTCTTTCAGTACCACCTTACTATATACTCTCTTCTTGATTTAATGAATGAGAAAGCCATGTTTATCATCATATGTTCACTGTTGCACTTGTTATATAACACATGAGGTGAAAGAATCAATTGCACATATAAATCCTAACATGCATGGAATAGAGCATCTCAGGTCAAAAATGATGATTTGCAGTCCGTAATAAGGATCTTGATTTATAATGTATAGTAATTTATAAACTAAAAAAGGAACCTTGAGACTTTCATTAGGTCCCCAAGATTTCTTACCATCTAAAACTTGACTGCTTAATGGGTATGTTCTTCAAAGTAGCTGTTCATAGTTAAATTACTTAAAAATGTTGCTAGCTCGAAATTAATTTTTTAATAAAAAAAATGATATGTTCTGAGTTATAGAAATTATCATCATGAACATATATGTTTTACATGTAAAAGTAAATAACTGAAATCAGTTAATTTGTTATGCTTTCAGATTTTTTTTCCAATTCTCTTGTAGTACATAAATAGAAAATTTTGCTGTGGGACACTAAAAACATGTCACGTTGGCTGTGGGATGCTAAAATATTTTTTCTTTGCTGTGGGACATTATTTTCTTTCCTGTAGGACACCGCCTAGTGTATCTATAGCCAATTTTACATATTTCAGTATCCCACAACCAGTGTGACATGTTTTTAGTGTCCTGTGGCAAAATTCGCCTCTATAAATGAATCGTTACTGTTTCAGCTACTTTTAATTCTATATATTGAATTTCAAACCATGCATATACACAAACATTGTTTTGTCTAATTTATTCTTTCCTGATATCCTGTTTTGAAGCTGATGAAAGTAGCATTGAATTTTCAGAGGCTGAAGATGATCCACCAAGAACGAAAAAAATAGTTATTACAATGGTACAGAGGCCTAGGAATATTATTTTGCCGATGAATGTTTTGTGTGATGAGGAGCCAGAAACTTCTGAGCTTCAGGGATTGAAACTTAAGGAATGGTCAGAGAAAGAAAAAGATATATTTTCGGTGATGATTACAATATTTGGTATGAACTTTTCCAAGGTCTCATCTTTTCTGACGCACAAAACGGCAGTAGATTGCATGAAGTATTATTCTGAGCACTATAAATCAGAATGTCATAAGGAAGCACAGAAATGTCTGCCTACTACTGTGATGCAATCTCAAGAAAATTGTTGTAGTGAGAATGATGCTGCAGCTCTTGTGTCTGGGATAGCAACAGTTACAGCTACTAAAAAATACGAAAGGATGAATGCCAAGGCAGAAGATGTAAAGAAGCCTGAAAATCAAATTTCCCATGAATCTACTGCTAATCTTCTAGCACACAGCCTTCCAGATAAGGGGCATGGTGAATCATCTGTGGATGAACATGAACATGTAACTGGAAAAGTTTTAGTAGGTGAATCGAATGCTGCTTCATCTCCACTTGGGACGAGATCTAGTCAATCTGCCTGGTTGACCATCTCCAAAACTGAGGCACCAGTGTTGGAGAATTTCAATGAGGACAGCTGTTCCAATGAGGCAGTTTGCATCACAAAGTCTTCGTCTAAGGTGAAGGAAAATTTACCACAGAGTGTTCTGATTGCAAACCAAGCTGATGAAGAAAATTGTGTGGCTGGTGGGTCATTTGGACAGGATACCTTGAAAATAATATTTTTCCCTGATGAGAGGAGTGCTAAGCTAGCAAATGGTATCATTAATGGTGATCAGATCAGAAATGGAGCTATAACTGCTGAGCTGTATTCTTCACTGAAGGAATGCAATGATTCTGCTAAACATCATTCATGGAAAGCAACAGAAAAGAAGCTGGCTAACTCAAATATTGATGATGGTAGAATGGCCTCATCTGATATGAAAAACCCTAAGAGCAAAGACAACCCCTGCATTACTTCTGATCCAGCTGCTATGTTAAGAGGTCCTGCATTTGTACAGCATATGATGGAAGTTGATGAAGCAATGGAGAAGAAAGAATCAGAAAAAAATGACGACAAGGTCAAAGGCAAGGAGGGAAATAATCCTGTTCTCTGTGTTGCATCAAAACATGGCAGTGGTATACAGTTGAACTGCGAAGTGAATTCACAGAAGGAGATGGAAAAAGTTGATAGTATCTCAAGCCCAGAAGGAAATGATCTCAATGCAGACATGGAAACTCCTACAAAGGACAGCAGTCCCTGCCTTGCCACTAATGCTTCTGTAGCAAGAGTTGATGGTCTCATACAGCTACTGAGGGCATCAGAAGCAATTGCTAGAAACTCAGAAAATAATGATGCTAAGGTCAGAAGTAATAAGGGAAATCCTGTGCACAGTGTTGCTTCAAAAGAGAGCAATGGTATTCAATTGAGTTGCAATGTGACTGCTCAGAAGGGGAAAGGTATTATGCCAAGTCCTGAAGTGAATGATCTCAATGCACCTCCTATGCAGATCTCAAATGGACCACGCAACACTTACCATCTGTCATCAAGTTCTGGTTCTGCTGCCTTGGACATGGTTCATGCAAACTCTTCTTACATTGCAATGGATATAGATCTGAATATACCTCTTGATGTGACACCAATAGATTTGACCTCAGTAGACCTGGGGAGCAGTACTGATGAAGCTTCCGTGGGTCGCAGCAGCGAGGCAACAGATTCTGATGCAACAATGGAGATGATAAGTGCCTCACAGACTACTACTACTGTAACTCAAACTGCTCAGCAGCAGCCTGCTAATCAACCTGGCTCTATTTTGCTTTTTGGTCGTGTCATCTATCAAGCTCTATCCACTGGGACAACAAACCATACTCCCAATCAGGGAAACCAGACTGTTGTCTCCTCAAGCAACATGCCGTCTAATCCAATGTTTCCTCTGCTAAGGGGAAGAGGCCGTGGCCAAGTATATCCTTCTTGGGCTACTACTACTAGCGTTTGGAGAAATAGTATCCAAAACATACAGCACAGCCAGCAAGCAATGTTGTCAAACAGGCTGCTTTACGGTAGTTCGACTACTGGTGCTTCAGCTTCTGCAGCTTCACCACTCCAGCTTCAGCCTGGGAGCAGTGCTCTTATCAACATGATGAACCAGCAGAGACAACCAGCTCTGGCAAACATTACTCCATACAGCATAATGAGAGGTGGTGTATCTGTAGTGCCCTCTCCTCTGGTACCAGGAAGCAGCGGCGGTGCCGCCAGCTTCGTTAACTTTAATGGCTTCAGTGCAGTCCAACAACAGCAGTGGTCATACCCTCTCGTGGATACAAGCAGAATGGTGCTTGGCCACCCTTTCTACTACCCTGGCGCCACTGCAAGCCAAGCTTCTGCTACAGTTACTACCCTTCTATCTATTGGAACAAATAATGGAGAAGGCGCATCAACAAGCAATGCTAGGTAAACAGACGACTCAAACTAATTAAATTCTTTCTCTGTGTCTGTCTGTCTGTGTGTAACAATGTTTCTTTGGTATCCTATTGTTAGGGCTCCACCAGCAGCAGGAAGAGGAAGAAGGACAGGCGGTCATAATTCATGGCTCTCACTTGGCCGCAATTAATCAACAATGGAGTGCAAGGAAGCAATCATGTGGCCGCCAATGCTCTTATCGGAGGCTGCTTGAGAGCATCGTCGATGCGTCATCGGTTTTATGTTATTGCCGTTCTGCCTAGTAATGCAGAATTATCGTACATTGGTTATTTAAGTCAGTTGCTGTGCTCTCGGTGGGAGCTGAAACCCGTATTTTCTATCCCTGTTTTCGTCTTATCTCTTTGCTGAAACTTGATTCTCCGTCGGATAATTTGGTTTTAAATTTCCCTTTCCTTGTCAAAACAATTATGTCAGTTTGTTGGTGATGAAATAATGACATCTGTTTGACAGTAAGTTAATTGGAGTATGCTTAAAGCCTTAAACCTCTGTGATTGTATATGTTCTTGTTTAGATTACCAATCCAGCTTTGCAAAATGTGGTTTTCTTTAGCTTGATGTCTTCTTTTAATCAAGAAAGTGCACATGTAGAGACGCTAGAGTAGGCATGCACATGATGAGTTTATTACCCTGTGATTGATCATTTGATAGGGTTTCCATTTTTTTCAAACTGCAAGATTTTTTTACTGTTTGCATATGTCCTCCACTGTAGGCTACATAGAATTTTGCAAGTCTGTTTGATATTTGCAACACATAAGATACATGCTAGTAGCAGAATGCCATGTGTTGATCGGAATTTTTGTTTATATATGAATCCTGATAGTTTACATGCAGTGGTTCATAATTATGAATAAACTAGGAAGATCTATATACGTCGTAGTCTGGGAACTCAAATGTAGCAGCGGTGTCTCTTGGGGTTCTTGACCAGAGTCATAGACATGACCTGTATGTCCAGGCTATGTAGGTTGGAGGATTCTATTTCTATGAAATGCTGTGAGTTTAACAAAGAAGAGACTTTCATGATATGTGAAAACAAGGATGCAAAAATATAAGAAAGGTTTGACAAATATATTAATTTACTCTCTACAAACCGGTTAAGGTCTGGAGCTTCTCTCCTTTCCACAGTCAGCCAGAAATTTTTCAACTGCTTGTGTTCTTCTTTTTACAGCCTTCAATTACCCCACCACTTGTTACTGTAGATGGAGATGTATCATCACCCTAACTGGTTCGAAAGGAAATATATCCCACCCTCGACCGCAACCTCACCTTCATTGCTGCGCGTTCTCTCGCATGCGCCCTCATCAGCCTTCTCCTCTCCTTCCACATGTCCTCCGCTCATCCGCGGCACACTTCACGGATATGGAGGCCCTCGCAACTCTATCTCAACTTCCTCACCCGTGCCACCACCGCCGCAACATGACCTAGGGATGGCCAGCCTCATCTGCGCCACCACTGCAACATTGCCTAGGGCTTCGTTGTTGGCAAAATCCTCGACCAGGACAACTGCCCGGCAATTGCTCCAATACCGATTCCCTTCCCTATCTCTGGCATGTGACAAAATTCCTCTTTTCTTTTTGTTGGTTCTTCATGGTTTTTCTTATCAAGCTTAGTTTTTCTTTATCTATTGAAATGCAAAACAATGGATGGATTCTTACGCAACGCTTACTTTATTGTGTGTATAAACTTTAAATTAAGTCGTCGATTCTTAGCAGTCATCGGCTTCTGCCCTTTTTTAGATAAAGTATAATTTATATCTGGTTTCATCTATCGTCCAGAATTCAGCCCGTAGGCTAGCAAACGTGCTGAATAGTGTTCCAACTTACAGCAAAACACAAGGAAAAAAACAAAAAACAAGCGTAAAGTATTGACTAAGTAAGGCCAATAACTCTAGTTGACAGCCATCCATTGGAACCTATCGAGACTTTGTTGTTCACTTCTCATATATCTGTTCATCTTTCGTGTTAAATTCATTGTCTTGGTCATATGCTTTTGCAGTGTGGCAAACTCTCATTTTCACGCACTCAATTTTTATTTATCGTGTAGTGAACACTCTTCAATCACTATGCAGTCTTAGTGATCTTCTCTGCTTGCTTCCATTGAAAAATCGATCGTGGCAAATAGTGTGTCGGAACATAAGAGGGCTTAATGACTCGAGTAAATGGGATGCAGCTGTGTGAAATAAAGTTGAAGAAAGCGCATGTGGCATCTTTTGCCTCCAAGAAACCAAGAAGCAGCATTGTGACAGTGTGTTCATTCACAATTTTGCACCCACGCTTTGATAAATTGGATTTTGTGCCATCAGCGGTGATATACTGCTTGTCTGGAGTAGCTCGATCTATCATCTCAGCCGCAGTATTGGGCAATAAACAGCTTTTTGCTATTACATATTCCTTCACCTCGACCGTAGAGAGACCTGAATCTGTCCTCGGTGTATAGTCCTTGTGTTGAATCGGCACGCTCTCAGAGTTCCTTACCTGGTTCAGGGGCCATGCCATTGGGCCAGATGACAACTGGTTGGTCATGGGGAATTCAACTTCTACCACTCACTTGAAACTCGCAACAAACCAGAGGGTAACTTTCATGGCACGCTTGAAAGCCTAAATTTGATTTTGAATAATTGATAAAACTTAAAGTACTAACCTCTATGCTAAGTGTGTAGATTAGATAAGGTTGGTATATACCAAATGGTGGAGCCTAAAGGATTATGGTGATGGTGGTGATGACTACAAGGTGATCAAGTGCTCAACTTGAAAAGAAAGAAGAGAAAATCAAAACCCTACAGAGATCAACACAAAGATATTGTTTAGGGTTTTTGTTTTGGTGATCGAGATATCATAGAGGGTGTAATCATATTTAGGATATATAGCCATATTACAATAGGGCAATTTTTTTTGGCTAAACGATCTATCCACTACCGGAATCCGCATCTTTGCCGAGTGTTAAATACTTTGCCGAGTGTTTATTTTCGAGCACTCAGCAAAGAAACTCTTTACTAAGTGTCCAAGAAGAACACTCGGCATGACACTCGGCAAAGACTTCTTTGCTGAGTGTAAAAAAAACACTCAACAAAGACCTACTTTGCCGAGTGTTTTTTTGACACTTGGCAAAGAAGTCTCTTTGCCGAGTGTTTTCTTTTGACACTCGGCAAAAAGCTTCTTTGCCGAGCGTAAAAAAAACACTCGGTAAAGAAAATTTCAAATCAAATTTTGAAGCCCTAAACGAACTCAAATCAAAAAGTTTTTAACTACAAAGTTGTATAACTTCTGAAGATCTACAACATTGATTTTGATCATTTCTTCATTTGATAAAGCTAAAATAAATCTGTTTACAAATTTTACATCTCTCTTATAGTTTATGAAACTAAAAGAGAGTTACATAAGATTTTAGAAAAATATTAGAATCACTATGTCGGATGAACACATGACCAAATAACCAAAATAAACTCTGTAGATCTTGAGAAGTTATGAAATTTTGTATTTAGCAACTTTTTCATTTGAGTTCATCTTGTCATGCAAAACCGCATTTTTAATTAAAAATTTTAAAATTTGAATTTTTTAAACAACCTCAGATGGAAAAACTCTCTAAATAAACTTTGTAGATCTCAAAAAGTTATGAAACTTTATAGTTGACAACTTATTATTTTGGAATCATTTTGTCATGCAAAAACTACGTTTGAATTTCTTAAATTTAAAATTCAAAATTTGTAGGATGGAGAAACTCTCTAAATAAAAATTGTAGATCCCAAAAAGTAATGAAACTTTATAGTTGACTACATTTTGATTTGAAATCATTTAGGACCTCAAATAATCAATTTACACACAATTTGGTATAATATTTGGGGAACCGAAATGTACTATAAACACAAGTCATAGTGTGGTGTAGTGGTTAAGAGCGGGGATGGGCCGCAAAAAATTCCACAACTTGGCCAGTAGGTAGAGGCTGGTGGGCGCTGACCTCCTGTAAATTTTTTTTATTTCTCTTTTATTTTGGATTTTTTGGATTTTTTCGTTTTTATCTTTGCCGAGTGCTCGAAAAATAGCACTCGGCAAAGACCCCTTTGTCCGCTAAAATTTTGCCGTGTGGTCTTTGCCGAGTGTGGCACTCAGCAAAGGCTTTGCCGAGTGTATTTGGGCGTTTGTCGAGTGCCACAGACACTCGGCAAAGCATGGGTATCCCGTAGTGATCGAGTGCCACTAGGTATTGGGTATCCCGTAGTGATCGAGTGCCACTAGGTATTATTAATCATGTGCATGTATTTAGAACCTAGTGTACTGACTTAACCCTTGAAAATATTTCTGAAAATATACTAACACACATACACAAGGTGGTATACTTGGTGGTTAGCACATTCGAGCAAGGGTTTAAGAGGTGGAGAGGAGTTGGGTCTCTCTTTTGGCTTTTTTGTGGAAATGAAATGCCTATTTTTTGTTGCGCCAGGGGCTAGATTTGGAGAAATCATGGGAGTGTTTCTCACTAAAAAACACTCACTGGACGTTGACCGAGGAGCATAGGACGATGCATGAGTGTTTCTGATGCGTGCTGAAGTTTTGATGCAGCATAGAGTGGGTCACCGACGCGTTCGACGCTCTGGCACTGGGCGCAGCTGGAACGCTGTTGAGCGTTTAGTGAGTAGTGACGTCAACAGGATCGCGAGCGAGGTTTTCGAGTGGTGTGCGTGTCAGACGCTGGCTATGTCCGATGGCACCCCATAGGACGTGTCCGATGCGTCCTCGAGAGGTTTAGAAACTCTTTGTGTTATGTCCAGTGTGAGGAAGGCGCGTTTGATGTGTGGCACCAGGCGCATCCGACGCCTCCTGACCAAGTGTGTTAACATTTAATTGAACGTTGGAGATCAACGGCTCATCAACATGGCAGCAACTAGGAGTTGCTGGGAGAGTAGCATCAAACGTTGAGGCGCATCGAATGCCTATGCACTGGAGCGTTTGATGCCTCCATTTTTCGTGGAGTAAGAGAGCTAACAGCTCTATTTGTTGGGGACCCTTATAATAGTATTTTGCCGGCTTACGACTTACTCTCTTAGCACTCTAACATATCTAACATCCTTGTGAGCCTAAAAAAATACCTTCCACTCATCTCCTTCAAAGATTAACTATCTTTGTGAGATTAGGAGTGATCCAAATGCATTTGCATGAGTGATTGTATCTAGTGACTCTTGGGGATCGTTGTGGCTGCAGAGTTCTTATTATTCTTTGTGGTTGCCACCACCTAGACGGCTTGGAGCAGCGGTGGAGGTCTGGCATGTGTTGGTGATTGTTCGTGGTCAGCTCCGGTGATTTTGAGGGGTTCTTTTGCCTCCCCCGACATCAAAGGTAACTCTAGTGGATTGCTTGTGTCATTGAGCTACCTCACTTGTAGGTAGGTTCTTACGGTGTTTTACATGAGGATGAGGTTCGTGCAACACCTCTTAGCCATTGAACCACCAAGTGTTGGTTGACACAACGGGGACTAGCGTCCTGGCAAGCTCGTGAACCTCGAGAGAAAAATCTTGTGTCTCAACTATGATTGATTGGCATTCTTCTAGTGTTTGATTGGTTGATATCTTGGTGATTGATTCATCCCCTACACGGTAGTATAAAGATCACATCCTCTTTATTTATATTCTCGCAAAGTAGTGTAATTAGCTTTAGTTGCTAGCTTTGCTTTGTGTAGCTTATATCACTAGTGTAGCTTGTAGTGACATGGTTTTTGTGTGCCTAGTGACTTTACCAACTAGAAATATTAGATAGGTGGCTTGCAAAACCCTTAATTAGAGCTAGAGCAAAAGGCTTTGCTTTGTTATTTATGAACCCTTTGCCCTAGTACTTTGTAGAGTTTTCTAAATAGGCTATTCACTCCCTCTAGTCATATTAAGACCTTTCAACGATCCTCTTCAATGAAGCCATCGGTCGTCTTGGCTTGGATGAACTGCCGCTCAAAGACAGAGGGCATTCACTTAGAGCAATATGTAGTAGAAACCCCTTTTAGAGTAGCTCAACTGGTTCCTTGCTTCGATCAACTAGACCAACCATACCCCTTGATAGAAGTCATTCCCCTAGCAAAGATCACATTAGACCATATTCCTTGTAAAATCATCATCAACAAGCAAATCCCCAAATCTAGTCTTTTGTAGATTTGAAAACTTTTGGACAGAGCACATTGACTTCATTAGTGTAGTAGAGAGCTCTTGGATCCAACAAGATCAACACGTCAACTTAGCTAACAATCTTACAGCCAAGCTTAAGAAACTCAAACATGCTCTTATATCCTAGAGCAAGGTTCCATCAATTTCAAACCTCAACTTGTTGATTAGTAACTGTAATGCAGTAATTTGTTTTTAGATACTTTAGAATGAAGGTGTGCTCTCTACAACATTGAGAAAAACCTAAGATCCATAGTGAAGAATCAATTAGCCAAGCTTCTCCACTATAAGCACCTTTATTTATGTCACACCCAAATTTTAAGAACAAAATAGGATGCATAAAAGACTCATGTGCACCCTAGAAATAGTCGCACACATAAGTAGACAAATATCAAATAGTACCATCACAGTGTTTATTACATAACATATAAATATTCATCACATAGTCTTAAACAATAATAATGGTTCTAATAAATAAACTCTCGATGAAAGCATCACATAGGTGAAAGCCCTAGTTTGGTTTTGGATAATTGATGAAAGCCTAGTACTAAACTCTATGCTAAGTGTGTGTAGACTAGATGAGGTTGGTACATGCCAAGTGATCGAGCAGGAGATGATCATGTTGAGGATGGTGATGACCAAAAGGTGATCAAGTGCTCAACTTGGAAAAGAAGAAAGAGAAAAACAACACCCTTTGGAGATCAAGGCAAAGGTATTGCTTAGGGTTTTGGTTTTGGTGATCAAGACGCCATAGAGGGTGTGATCACATTTAGGATAAATAGCCATACTATAAAGAGGGGAATTCTTCGGCTAAGCGGTAACCAAATGCCACTAGGTGTCATTGTTCATGTAGAATGCATTTAGAACCAAGTGAGCTAACTTAACCCTTGAAAATATTTGTGAAAATATGCTAAAACATGAGCACAAGGTGATACACTTCATGGTTAGCACGTTTGAGCAAGGGTTGAAGATATGGAGAGAGTTTGGGAATCAGTGCTTTTGAGAAAATGAAATGCATATTTTCTATTGCACCGGTGGAAAGTTTAGAGAAGTCACAGGAGTGTTTTTCACTAAAAAAGCACTTACTGGACGCTGGCCACGGAGGCATCAAACGCTGGCCTAGCGTCGGATGTATAGTGGCTAAGCAACGTGTTGTTGAACTGTGTGTCGGAGCGTCTGATGGGTGAGCGTCGGACGCAGCCCGAGCACTATTCCTGCATCTAGTGAGTGTTGATGTCAGTTAGCGTGGAAGTAAGCACTTTTGACTGTGAGCGTTGGACGCTAGGGAGTGTTTGGTGAGGCAGCATCAGACACATCCGACACCCATGCATTTTATAGAGCTCCCTAAGTAGCAAACGGTGCTGAGGGGTGCATCCGGTGCGTTGCACTTGACATGTCCAACGTATTGTCTTTGAGAATTTGAACATTTAAGTGACCGTTGGGGATCAACTAGTCACATTTAACTGAGGACACATGGCGTAATTCAGCACGCCAATCAAGTCAGCGTCGGACAGGGCAAGCCGAGGAGCCTAATGGCTCTATCTATTAAGGGGGCTTATAAATAGTATTTGGTGGGCTCAAGGATAACCGTCTTGGCATTCTAGCATACTTGACATCCTTATGAGCCTAAGGAAACATCTCACTCATCTCCTCAATAGATTAACCATCTTTGTGAGATTAGGAGTGATTCCAAGTGCATTTGCTTGAGTGATTGCATTTAGTGGCACTTGGGGATCGATTGGCTGTGGTTTTTCTTGTTACTCTTGGTGGTTTCCGCCACCTAGATGGCTTGGAGCAGTGGAGGAGCATTTGCTCGAGTTGATAATTGTTTGTGGCCATCTCACGGTGATTGTGAGGGTCTTGTACCTTTCCTGACAGAGAGCCAAAAGGTAACTCTAGTGGATTGCTCGTGTCATTGAGCTTCCTCACTTGTGGGTAGGTTCTTATGGTATCCTAGTGAGGACGAGGTTCATGCAACACCTCTTAGCCACCAAACCACCAGGTACTGGTCGACACAACGGGGATGTAGCGTGCCGGCAAGCATATGAACTTTAGGAGAAAAATCTTGTGTCTCCATTGTGATTGTTTCATTGGATTTCTCCTGGTCATTGGACTTTATATTATTGTGATTGGTTCATCCCCTCTACATGGTGGTATAAAGATCAAATCCTCTCTTTTACTTTCCCGCAAACTAGAGTAGCTTACTTACTTGTATAGAAACTTGGTAGCTGTCTAGTGTAAGTAGTAACATAGCTTCTGTGTTACTAGTGACAATAGCAAATAGAATTGTTGGATAGGTGGCTTGCAAACACCCCAGGAGCTAGAGCAAAAAGCTTTGCTTTTTTATTTACTAACCTCTTGCTCTAGTGAGTTTGTAGAATTTTTAAATACGCTATTCACCCCCTCTAGCCATATTAGGACCTTTCAATAGGGACAACTGTCAACTGGTTGACTCCAAGCCTAATACTCATTATGGTAGTCCTCATTCTATTCATCTTCATTAGCACATCTAGGTGTTGTCAAATAGCAAGAGTGAGCACATATGATACTCAACAAGCATAAGTAGGGGTTCATGATGCTCAAATAGCTGACACTGGTTTGACTACATTTAGCTTTTGTATATAGTAGCATATTCATCATATAGTAGCAATAGCAAGGTAGCATATTTAATGCCATAACCACATGATCAATATAAGCTTAATTATCTCAAAGCATAAATGATATGTAAATGAACATAATTAACATAATAAGCATCATCATCTTTAATGTAAATGTCCCCAAGGCCACTCGTGTCTGTGAGCACGGCTAGTATACCAGTTTATTAAACACTCTGTAGAGGTTGTACATCTTTATCCATGAGTCATGATTTACCCTTTCGCCCAAGGTAGCTGGTCACTTAATCCCCTTCCTAGGGAGGTCGACAAGGTTCACTATGAAGCCTTACAAAAGTTTGTCTCACAAGTTAGGGCTGCAAGGTTTTCAATCGTCGAGTAGATGTAGAGCCCCCCTTCAAAATGGCACAATGACGCACAACCTATACATATAAGGACAGAGGCTGCACTATATCCGAGTTGGCAAGCCCCTCTAGCACCCTTATGGGTACCTCTAACAAGCTAAAAAGGGTCTTCCAACTAAGCTAAAGCCAGAGCCGTTAGCCCTCAAGGTTGTACTGTCAATCCTGGGTGACCACATACAAATAAGATCTCATATAGTCATAAGTCATCTTTTAATGTTCATTACATAGTCATTAATCATCTTACAAGATCATTCATTAAGTCAAACACTAGCAAGTACTACCCAAATGCATATCCAATAGGTATCAAGGAATTTCAAGATAACAATCATGTATGATTTCACTAGGGTTGGCAAGGTGGACACATGCATATAATATATATATTAACAGTGTATAGGTAACAAGGATAGTCCCAAGTTATACTTGCCATGATCAAAGCTTTCATGTGGCTCCTGCTGGTCGTCAAAGTATTGGCCTTGCTCACCAACGTATTGCTCATCGTCTTCACTCGATCATTAATCAACAACACACAAGCAATTAGAGACAAACATATACGAAGCAAACAAGCTATGATTAGAACAGTACACTAAAAGTAGCAAAGCAAATATAAAATTTTATAAAAACATTCTACGTAGTGCTACGATCACGTAGACGTAAAGTTCACGAAAATCGGAATTAAAATGGAGAAGTTATGGATTTTCTAAGATTTCCTTAGAAAAGTAATTAATTAAATAGGGCCATGAAATTAAAAAATTCCAAACTGATGAACCAGTGATACTAACATGTTGATCTCATGAAGACAAATCTATTGCAATTTGAACGGGACAAAACAGAGTTAAAATGAGCATTTTATAAGCAAAACAAATTTAGTGGCAAACCTGTAAGTATTGGAAAACGTATTTTTGTTTAAATAGATAGAAAATACACTTCTAAAATTGGAAGGCATTTTCCTGCAAAGGCGCCATGGACTGCGGGTTAAGACCATCGAAATTCTAGGGTTTCTTTAGCAAAAGTCGCAGATGAAGGGGTATCCTTCATCCTTGGCCATTGGATTACAAACAGGCGACTCAGATCAAGTTGAGGGGGGAGGGGCGGCTGGCCGCTGGCGGTCAAACACGGTGGTGCGCCATGGCCGGCGTCGACCTCCTCACTGGAGCTCGAGGTTTAGGCGATTCTAGGCGCCCAAATTCAAAAGAAAAATACCATAGGGTTGAGAAGCTCATCGCAAACTCACCTATGCCCTTTTCTCGGGTCGAAGGAGAGCGGAGAGGGCACTTGGTGATGGCGATTGAGACTTGGCTCAGCGAGACCCGCCAGGCACGTCATAGCTCATAGCTTGGGTTTGAGCGGTTCAATGAGGAGAAAATGGGTTACGGTTAGGGAGGCCTAATACTTATAGGGAGACTTGGAGTGTTCCCTGTATCAAATCCTAGAAAATCCAAGTATGGTTGCCGTCGGGGGAGAGTCCTACTCAGTTTCATGCTAGGAAGAAGGAAGGAGGAAGCACTGATAGGTGGGACCTGGACATTAGCGACAGAAAGGAAGGAAAGAGCGCTGGGCTAACTGAGTAGGCCGTGATTGGGCCGCTGCCAAACCATCACACGCGAGCAGGCCGAACACGCGAGCGCTGAGCTATAGGTCTGTGAGGGGGAAATGCTGGCCTCTGGCCCAAACCAAAGAAGAAGAAGTTTTTTTCTTCTATTTTCCAAAGCTTTTTCAAAAGAGATTCAAACAAATTTGAGTTTTGAACAAAACTGCACAATACAAAAACAAAAGAAAAACCAGCATGTGTGCAAAAACATGTTCCTAACCTTATGATGGATTTTAATTTCAACAAAATTTATTTATATGCTAAATTAAATACCCACAAAAATACTTCATTAAATCCAAATTAATCCGATTTAATTGAAAGAAAAATTTGAGTGTTACAATTTATTGGAAAAAGATAGAGTGAATATAATTAAATTAGGTCATGGATGCATCAAATTACACTATTATGGTGTAGAGATATAGTAATACTAACTTGTGTTACTATAGGTTGAAAAAAGAGTTACTAGCTCTCTTAGTACAAAATGTGCTGACCTTTTGTATCACACAACACCTCAGGAGGTGCTACCGAGAATGATTGGAATGAGGACTATCGTAATGAGTACTAGGGTTAGAGTCAACCAGTCGATGTTTGTCCTTGTGTGGTGCTGCTATCAAGAGATTATTTATTAGTTTGCTACTATTATTGTTTAAGACTATGTGTTGAATATTCATTTATTATGTAATAAAAATATAATGATACTATTTGAAATTTGTCAACTTATGTGTGCAACTGATTCTGCGTGTACATTAGGCTTTTATATATCCTATTTCATTATTAAAAATTAGATATGACAAATTGGTATCAGAGCTTTGTTGACTGTAGGACAAAAGCCTAGTTAGTAATAGTCGTTTGTAGCACCCTTGCTTCACTTGTTTCATGCTTTTAACTATAACCTTGTTATTTGTTAAAAGTTTTACTCTTCATGCTTGTTTAATCTCATTCTATTATGAAAATTTATTGCTTCTGTCTAATCTATATCTAAAGTTTTGTAGATGTCTCCCTATCCCCGCAATGTCGTTTGTATGACTGGTGCAAAGTACCGTGCTTTATACAATCCCATGGAGCAACACATGGATGATCCCTGAGAGATTTCGGATGAAGAGTCAAGAGTGAGAAACACCCAGAGGGAAGACATACATGAAGAGGAAGAGGTGGAACTCCTACCACCACCCCCATCCGCTCTCTGGTAGTTACCCCACCTATGGGTTGGACCAACAAGCTCTACTTTATGGATCCAGAACTTGATGTCTTTTTTCATGACCTGCTGGTGAAGACACTAGATCATTACTATTCAAACTTGCAAGCCATACTGGAGTACCATAGCATGGAGGCATTCTTAGAGGAGCTAATATTGGGATACTAAGCTGTGGGTTAAATCCATAGATGTGAACAAGAAGGCTCGCAAGGTGGAGTCGATTCACAACACCCGGGTTAGTCGGCTACTAAAGAAAAGAGCATTGCAGATGCTACCTACAACGCACTTGTTTACTACCGTGGAAGGGGCTATGATGCTATGCAGTATGATGGGTTGATATACTATCCTCGTTTCTTGCTAGATGAAGGTACTTAGACCATAGAGGTCGCTGATGCAAAATCACTAACACTCCAAGTGCAAGTTGAGCTGACCCGTGAACTAGATAACAAGGTGGTGTGTCCCTGGAAGATGAACTGCACAATGAAAGGAAACTCAATGAGCAAGAGCGCAAGGTGTCAGATGATCTCCGAGATGAGATAGGCCATCCCAAGCTTCAGGAGAAGATTCGTACACCTCTCATCAAGAAAGACTCAGCCCTATAAGGATATGGAACCCATATGTAATAGGAAAGATATTAGTACTGTGAGTTGTGTCGAGTTTTAAGTGTGGTGTGAACAATTGTCTGCTTGCTTGGATTATTATTGTGTTAATGTGTGATTTGGATCTTTGTGATGAGTGCTGCAACTTTGTGGGCATGTCTATAAGTTCCATAGTTGACAATGTTAAGTTAAGAACATGAATAAATAGATGGGCTGGTTATATCCTGTTTCTGTCCTTGCTGTTTTCTGGCGCAGTCTGCGATGTTTCTGATATATATCAAATTCTGTACAGGCAAAATTTATGAAATTCTTCTGGGAACAACTAGACATCTGTATCTTTCCAATTCCTTAAGAATTACCTTATTATCTGTTCTGAGATGGGAGTTATAACCATTCTAATTTGAGGTTCTTGTGCAGTCTGGAATTCTGGAACAGTTTCGGTTACTCTCTGTTTTGACTAAATTAATGATAGCATCTGTTAAAATGATCTAAATAAAAGTTGTGGATAATTTCTTTATATTTCTATCCAAATAAATTACATCCCTGTTAGACATCTGGAGCTTGATATATGACTGTTTTTCCAAACTGGTGATGTTGGAATTCGTCCAGAAAAATCAGATTTACTTATCTCTTGTATCTATCATATTGGTTAGTACTGAGATTTGTTTCTGTGCTTTGGAAAACAGATTGCAGCAAGAGGTAGAGGCAGAGGTGCTAGTCCACCAATCTCAGTGGAAATCATGATGAAAATCACGATGTAAACATTCATGCAACACCTTCACAACCAGCCTGTAGGAGCACCACCACCTGTCCACATGAGGGACAAGCATGGTGAATTCATGAAAGGACGACATCTAGTTTTCTCTCATTCTATTGATCTTGGAGGCAAATGATTGGCTACATGTTGTGGAAAAGCTGTTAAACATAGCTCAGTGTAATGACATGAAGAAGGTGCTTTATGCCTCTGGACAGCTACATGGAGCAGCACAGACTTGGTGAGGGTCCTACCAGGCTACTCGTCCCAACAATGCCCCCACCATCACTTAGCAGGAATTTTGCAGAGATTTCTAGGCATGCCATATTAATGATGGGTTGATAGAGCTTAAGCAAGAAGAATTCAAATCACTCAGGATGGGGTCCATATCTGTTGCTAAGTATCATGATACCTTTGAACAGTTAGCTCGTTATGCTTCTAATGAGGTCAGTGAAGATGCTAATATGCCAGGTCTATTTATGAAGGGTCTCTATTATGAACTCATGTTGCAACTGGCTGGTAATACCTATGCTAACTTCCAAGCTTTAGTGAATCACGCTATTGTGCTTGACAATATGCACAAGGAGCAAGATAGAAAGAGGATAATGCAAGGACAAGGCTTTTGGAGTAACAACTTCTAGGGTTTCAACACACAACAAGGTTCTCAGTAGAGGTACCACGGACCAGTTAGTCAGTGAAACCATAGTCAGTATCCTCAACCCTCTCAGAACCAGCAGTAGAATGGGAATGAATGATCACAATTTCAGCAGCGTAACTCTTATCAACAGCACGGTGGTTAGCTGACACCCCATTTAGGGGATTCAAATGCCACTCCAATGAAGACTAGTGCTCCCAACACTCCAAGAAAATGCTTCTGTTATGGAAAAGAGGGACACATGTCTTACAATTGCATAGAGCCACCAAGATAGCCGAACCTCCAGGGCCAGAATAGCAACCATAAAGGATATCAGGCATCTAACTCTAGAAGAGTGAACCATGTGCTTGTGGAGACAACTTTTGAGGAACCAAAAGTCATGCTTGGTATGTTTGATGTCCATTCGACTCCCACTACTGTTCTTTTTGATTTTGGTGCTTCATATACATTCATTTCACAAGCTTTTATTAGATCACATAGCATACCTATTTGTGCTATGAAAAACCCCATAATAGTAAATTCATTGGGAGGGACTATACTAGCTTCATACTGTTGTTTCCCAATTAGTTTGTCTTTAAGGGGGCTAGACTTTAAATTGAGCCCCATAGTGCTAAGGATAGCTAGAATTGATCTCATCTTGGGCATGGATTGGATGATGCAACAAAAGGTAGTGATTCAATGTAAAGAGAAGGTAACTGAACTGACATCACCAACTAGAGACCAACTCAAGGTTGAGGTTATGGTGTAGAAACAACAGACAACCAAAGTAATCTAGCTGGATGATGATGCCAATCCTGAGGACCGTGTCGTAGATGAATTTTTGGATGTATTTCTAGATGATTTCCCATGTATGCCACCTGACTATGACATTGAGTTTATAATTGAATTATTACCTAGTACTGCACCCATAGCTAAGCGACCATGTAGTATGGGGGTTAATGAGTTAGAGGAACTTAAGAAATAGTTAATAGAGTTGCAAGAGATAGATTTTATTCGTCCTAGTTCTTCACCTTGGGGTGCATCGGTTATTTTTGTTGATAAGAAAGATGGAAGTTAGAGAATGTGTGTTGATTATCGGTCACTCAATGAGGTAACCATTAAGAATAAGTACCCTTTACCAAGGATTAATGATCTGTTTGACCAATTAATAAATTCTTGTGTGTTCTCTAAATTTGATTTACGTTCTAGCTATCATCAGTTAAAGATTTAGAATTAATATATACCAAAAAACAGTGTTCACAACAAGGTATGGGTTGTATGAGTACATAGTTATATCTTTTGGTTTGGCCAATGCACTGGCTTACTTTATGTACATGATGAATAAAGTGTTTATGGAGTATCTTGATAAGTTTGTGGTGGTATTCGTTGATGACATACTAGTATTTTCTAAGATAGAAGAAGAACATGTCATGCATCTGAGATTGGTTTTGTAGAAACTTAGAGAGCATAAGTTGTATGCTAAGTGAAGAAAGTATGAGTTTTGGTTAAAGGAAGTCTCTTTTTTTGGTCATGTTGTCTCCAATGGTGGAATAGTAGTGGACCCTAGAAAGGTGAAAGATGTACTGAATTGGAAGCCACCTGCTACCGATGTAAGTGAGATCCATAGTTTTCTTGATTTAGCTGGTTACTATCAGTGATTCATTGAAGGATTTTCAAAGCTTGCTAAACCTATGACTGCTTTCTTAGAGAAGAATGCTAAGTTTTTCTGGTCTAACAAGTGTCAAGCTAATTATGAAGAATTGAAGAAGAGATTGACTACTGCACATGTGTTGATATTGGTAGATTTGAGTAAGAGTTTCTCTTTTTATTGTGATGCTTCCCATCAAGGTTTGGGATGTGTTCTTATGCAAGAAGGTAGAGTAGTGGCCTATGCATCTAGGTAGTTGAGGAAACATGAGCTGAACTATCCTACTCATGATTTAGACTTAACAATAAGTGGTTCATGCATTGAAAATCTGGAGACACTATTTGATTGGATATGAAAGTTATATATATACTGATCCTAAGAGTTTGAAATACATCTTCACCTAGATGGATATGAATTTGAGACAACATCATTGGCTGGAATTGATAAAGGACTATGATATAGAGGTGCACTATCATCCTGGAAAGGCAAACATTGTTGCCGATGCACTTAGCAGAAAAAGATATGCTAACAAGCATCAGGCAACACGTGTGTCTGATGAGTTGTGTGCAGAGTTTGAGCACCTGAATCTAGGCATTGTTACTACTGCTATAGAGATAGAAGTGACTCCTACTTTAGAGAAAGAAATACAAAAAGGTTAGCTAGAGGATGAGAGACTCAAGGAAATAGCACAGAATGTGGTACTTAGAAAGGCGCCAGGATTCAACATAGATGATAATGGTACACTTGGTTTGGGAAGAGGATCTATGTGCCTGAAGTGAAGGCTACTCATGATATGATTCTACGAGAGGCTCATGAATCAACTTACTCTATTCATCCTGGTAGCACTAAGATGTATCTGGATCTCAAAAAGAAATATTGGTGGTATGGGTTGAAGAGAGATGTAGCTAAGTATGTTGCCTTGTGTGATATTTGTCAAGAGGTGAAAGCTGAACATTAGAGACCTATAGGTTTGTTTAAAACAATGAAGATACCTCAGTGGAAGTGGAAAGAAGTAGGCAGGGACTTTATAGTGGATTTACATTGTACTCAATTAGGTTATGATTCGATATGGGTAATGTGGATCGATTGACTAAAGTTGCACACTTCTTGCTAGTTAAAACCACTAGTAAGGTTGGAAAAATTGTACATAGAGAGGATACTATATTTGCATGGAGTTCCTAAGAAGATTGTATCTGATAGAGGAACTCAGTTCACATCTACTTTTTAGAAGAAAGTACATGATTCATTGGGCACCAAACTGAATTTTAGTACAACCTATCATCCTAAGACAAATGGACAGACTGAGAGGATCCATCAGATACTAGAAGATATGTTGAGAGCGTGTGCATTGTCCTAATTATAATCCTTGTTTGCTATGCATGATTGGCTCTGATTGCTTGTGTGTTGCTGATTGTTGATCAAGTATAGACAGTGAGTAGTATATCAGTGAGCAAGACTAGTACTTTGACGACCAGTAGGAGCAGCAGGAAAACTTTGATCAAGGCATGTATAGCTTGTGACCGCCTTGATTACTTATCCACTATATAGAATGAAATACATGTGCATGTGTCTTTTGATACCCTTTTAAGGATGACTTAGTATTGAATTACCTTATACCTTGTTTTCCTTGGGATATGTGCATGTGGGTCATAATTGCTAGTGCTGAATTTATGACCATGATATTGCAACATGAATAATGGAATATGCAATAAACATTAAAAGATGATTTTTAGCAACATGAACAAAAAGGTTGAGAAGAGCTCTGGCCTTTATTGAATGTTCTTGACCCTCCATAAGGACTTATCCTTTGGCAAAAGCTAGGACAAATCATACAACTGTGAGGGCTACCTCTAGCTCTAGTTTCTTAAGAGATCTTTTCTAGCTTGTTAGTGGTTACCTTAAATGGCGTAAAAATGGCTTGACGCATTGGGTATAGTGTGGCCTTTGCTGTTGTATGTATAGGTTGCTTGTTATGTGCCTTGGCAAGGGGAGCCCTATATTTGCATGTTGAGTGAATCTTATGGCCCTAACTTGTTAAACGAACCTTTGAGTGGCTATATATGGTTACTAGTGTTATGGGCCTTGCAAACATATGCATTTGGAAATCAGGACTCACAATGAAAGTGTACACCCCTGCGCAGAGTTTAACAATACGATATATTAGCCATGCCCATGGATATGGGTAGCCCAGAAAGCTGATGAAATAGATTATCACTATTGAATGAAGTTAACGAGTAATTATGATGAATGATGAATAATTATGTTGTTTATGTATTATTCTCTATTCTTGTATACATTGATCATGTGGTTATGGAAATAAATACTACCTTGAATGCTATATAATGTTAAACATGATACATATAGAAAAGCTAATGCAGTCAAACCAGTGTTTGCTTTTTGGGCTTCATGGACCCCTGTTTATACTTGTTGAGTACAAAATGTGCTCACTCTTGCTATCTTAGAACACCTCAGGGTGAGCTACCAAGGATTATTGTAACGAGGACTATCGTAATGAGTACTAGGCTTGGAGTCAACCAGTCGACGTTTGTCCTTGTGTGGTGCTGCTATTGAGAGATTATTTATTAGTTTGCTACTATTACTGTTTAAGACTATGTGTTGAATATTCATTCGTTATGTAATAAACACTATGATGATACTATTTGAGATTTGTCAACTTATTTGTGCGACTGATTCTAGGGTGCACATGAGCCTTTTATACATCCTATTTCATTCTTGAAAATTTAGTGTGACAAGTTTGAACATACAAACATCAAAGGACAAACACTTTCCTGGGTTGGGCTTCACCAATATTGTTGCATTCAGGGGTCTCACTTATGGCTCATCTTCTGCTATTGCATGATTGATATGCATTTTGTGGAATTGACATCCTATATTAGCTTCACCAACAACAACTTCTGGATCAATGTTCAAGAGAGTTGCATAGGTCACATTAGTCTTATTAGGATAGTTTGAACTCAATAGTAGCACCATGGACCCAACCTACATTAATTTGGCATAATCTCTTAGTGAGAAACAACGATTAGTTTGTACATCAAGATCATGCAATTAGAACAAATGATATTATATTAATCTACCTTCATTGGAAGAAGTTGTTTATGTGTTTGACACTAGTACAGAAATTTTGGCATGTAGCCTTGTCATGAGTCACCTCCTAGTGCGCAATGGTTGTAGTCTTTCCAAGCCTGACGTGATGAACCTTCAACATATAAAATGAAGTAGACAAAAGTTATACTATAATGAAAGCAAAGTGTTCCTAGGCACCCTTTGTTTCTTTATCATTTTATTTGTGGGGGAATCCTTTGTGGATAAAAGTAGATTGTCATCATCACTAAATTCATACTAACATGTCTCTTTATTCTAGTAAAGAGAAAAAGACGGTAGCATGAGTTATTATTAAAAAATCCTTTGTGGATAAATAAGTATTAAATTCACAAGCAAGCGACTTTACCCATTCATCCCTGTGTTTAAGGAATCCATCATCCTAGTTGGGTGCAACACATTGAACTATCTAAAAATTTAAACAATATTAAAGCCAAAAGGCTAGATTAGGTGAAAACATGGAAAGTAGAGCAAATACCTTTCTTTTAGAATGCACCGCTAGATTTTGAGAATTGCTATGATCACTCCTAGCACAGTTTCCCTAGAAAAAATATAACGTTTGAGTAACACATTTTATATGGAGTTACAAATTAAAATATACATTTTATTTTGCAATAACTTTGTTTTGCATTCTAGAATGCTCTTTGGGTTGCCTTATTTCCTCCAACATGTGAGTCTCTGCATTAGATAATGAGCCATCTATTGAAACTATATATATTAATGTCTTTAAAATGGTGTGTTGTCTGACCATAAATTTTTTTAGGAACTAGCAGCAATCTGCCATGCTCTTCTCCAGGTTTCTCTTCTCCCAACACATGACGTAATGCATCACCTTTCCATGCAGCTCCTCCCTCACTATGTGCTAACTCTGGTGTGTCTAGAATATTTTCCAATTGAACATACAAGCAAGAAATCCCCACACGTTAGAAAATAGAAATAGTATATTTGCAAAAATTCCCATGTGCATGTAGCGTACCACTAGTTCATCATTTCACTAGTAGAAAGAGGGTCATTGCTGGCGCCCCCTTTTTATACCACAGGCGGTTCCAGTTACGACGCGCCTGTGGTATAAATCGGGAGGTGTCAGAGATTTTCGGCCGCCTGTGGAGACGTTTATCACAGGCGGTTGACTTAAGCCACCGCCAGTGTTATCTCTGTATAAATACCCCTTCTTCCTCCCCGACCAGAACACAGTATCTCGCACCCACCTTCCATTGGGGGCGATTTTGGAGTTCCAGATTTCTCAAAATACAAGGGGAGAGGTTTTGATCTTCATTTCTAGGAAGGAGGTTGCTAAAAGAGGTTAGTTTATGTCCCTATTGCCTCAATTTGCTCATTCTAGCTCAATTTGAGCCACTTTTTGGATCTAGGGTTTCACCATGAGTGAGAGAGAAGAATTGCTAGCTTTTTGTCTTGATTTGTTGATATGGTTAGATGGGGTTGTTTAATATGGTTGGATAATGTCTCTCAACATGTTTGCTTCTCAATTTAGCTAGTTTTTACAAGATTAAACCAATGGTGTGTTCTTTGTATACTTAGATTATTTTTTAATTATGTAACTTAGGTTTTTTCCTTTAATCTCAAGCTTAACCATAAACCCTAGCTAATAAACCCTAGATAAATTCTTTGTAAACCCTTAGATCAAATGAATGGTGTTTTACAGGTAGTGATGGAGAGGTCATTTTGGATGTATAATTTATCAAGACTAGATCCATCATACATAACTGAGGTCCAGAGGTTTATTGATGCTGCTCAAAACCATGCTTCAAGAACAAGAAAGACGCACG
>NC_012875.2:6615275-6622039 GCF_000003195.3 Sorghum bicolor
TTTCTAGAGCAATGTTGCGTCGTATCGGAAGATCCATTAGTGTTCTTCATGAAAGGTATGGAGGCCCTAATGAAGGCAGCAGAAGAGCCTTTGTATGATGAGTCCAAGGGTTGCACCAAAGAGTTCACGACGCTGCGGTCTGTGCTAAAATTGTTGGTGTGCAAAGCTAGATATGGTCTTTCTGATGCTGGCTTTGATGCGTTCTTAAGCATTATCGCAGACATGCTTCCTAAGGATAACAAAGTGCCTGCTAATACATATTATGCAAAGAAGCTAATCAGCCCACTCACAATGGGTGTTGAGAAGATCCACGCTTGTAGAAATCATTGTATCCTATATCGAGGCGATGATTATAGAGACTTGGACAGCTGTCCCAAGTGTGGTTCAAGTAGGTACAAGACAAATAAAGACTACATAGAGGAAGAGTGTGTTGCCTCTGTGCCTAAGGGCAAAAAACGAAAGAAGGCCCAACAAAAGACCCAGAAGAGTAGTTCGAAACCCACCGGCAAAGAAAAGGAAGAAGTAGACTATTATGCGCAGAAAAAGATTCCTGCTTTGGTAATGTGGTACCTTCCTATGATCGATCGATTGAGGTGCTTGTTTGCTAACCCAGAGGATGCCCAACTTATGAGCTGGCATGCTTCTGATGAGCACAAAGACGATGGGAAGCTTCGGCACCCAGCCGATGGCCAGCAGTGGAAAGATTTCAATGAAAACCACAAGGACTTTGCTAATGAACCAAGGAATGTTAGGTTCGCACTGAGTACTGACGGAATGAATCCATTTGCTGAGAGGAGCAGCAAGCACAGCACATGGCCAGTGATCCTCACCATCTACAACCTCCCTCCATGGTTGATGCAAAAGCGAAAGTACCTTTTACTAACCATCCTTATCTCTGGACCTACACAACCTGGAGTTGATATGGATGTTTTCTTGGAGCCCTTAATGCAAGACATGAAGATACTATGGGAAACAGGTGTTCAAATATTCGACGAGTACCGCAAAGAATCATTCACACTGAGAGCAATTATCTTTGTTACGATCAATGACTACCCAGCTCTCTTTACATTATCAGGGCAGTTCAAGGGAAAGTTTGGTTGTGTGGTATGCATAGATGACACCGCTTACGTGTCCCTAACTGCATCTAAGAAGATAGTGTACATGAGGCACAGACGCTTCTTATCAAAAGGACACACGTACCGACTGAAAAAGATGGATAAGTACTTTGACAATAATAGTGAACTACAGACTACTGCTCCATCAGGTAACAGTAAAGGCCAAAGAGTTTTCAGCATAGTCAGCAAACTCAAATTTGTTTTTGGGAAGAAGACAAAAGATGGAAAACCAAGAAAGAATGTCAAGCCAGCTCCAGGGGCTACATTCAAGAAGAAGTCAATTTTCTTCGAGTATTTGGAATACTGGCCAGAGTTAGACGTCCGCCACGCGATCGATGGTATGCACGTTCAGAAGAACGTGTTTGAAAGCGTAATTGGCACCTTGTTGGACATGAAGGGCAAGACAAAGGAAGGATTAAATTCACGCTTGGACATGGTACAGTTAGGCATAAAAGAAGAACTTCACCCTGTTAGGCTAGAAAATGGGAAGTACCACCTCCCGGCAGCAAGCTACAACCTCAACAATGAAGAGAAACATGAGATGTGTGTGTGGTTGAAGAAATTGAAAGTCCCATCTGGATTCTGCTCTAGCATACGGAGTATTGTGTCAATGAAAGACCTTACACTCACCAACTACAACTCACATGATTGTCATGTCATATTGACTACTTTTCTCCCTATTGCCATTAGGGCTATAAACCCAGTGTGGATAAAGGTTGTAGTTACACGGTTGTGCTACTTCTTCAACAGGATCTCACAGAAGGTGATTGAACGTGATGAGTTAGCGTCTCTTAAGGAATTCGCAGTGGAGACAGTTTCACAGTTTGAGATGTGTTTCCCCCCAGCATTCTTCGATGTGATGGTTCACCTTGTGGTGCACTTGGTTTCACAAATAGAGGCATTGGGTCCCATGTATTTACATGAGATGTGGACGTATGAACGCTTCATGTCAATACTAAATGGCTATGTATCAACTCGTGCTCGTCCAGAGGCGTCTATGGTAGAGGGGTACTTAACCGAAGAGGCCATTGAGTCCGGAGGTCCATTCTGCAATAGGGTCCTAAAAGACCAGGTTGCAATAGGTTTGCCTCCGTCACGACACGAGGGTAGGCTGAATGGAAGAGGTAGGATGGGAAAGAAATCATACGTCCCAAAAGATTACAATTCAGTCCTCGAAGCACATCACAGCGTCCTGCATCAGCTCTCGATAATGGAGCCTTTGATCAATCTACACATTGAAGAGCTTCAAAAACATAATCATGGGCACACAGATGAATGGATCATGAAGGAACAAAAGAATCAGTTCACCTCATGGCTAAGGGAGCAGGACATTCCACATGGAGAAACACTCGAGGATCGCACCATCAAGGTCTTGGCATCTGGGCCATCACGCCAGGTCACGACTTGGCAAACCTATGACATTAGTGGCTTCACGTTCTGTACCAAGTCCAAAGACCAAAAGAGCATGGCACAAAATAGTGGTGTTCGATGCGACGCCTTAGACTCTGAAACTGGTGAGGAAACAACTTACTTTGGCTTCGTTGAAGACATATGGGAACTAGACTATGGTACATTTCAGATCCCTGTATTTCGGTGTCAATGGGTTGAAGACAAACATGTCACAGTGGACAACTATGGGATTAGAGTTCTAGATCTAAGCAAGGTAGGCTACAAAGATGATCCATGGATAATGGCTAACCGTGCTGCACAGGTCTTCTATGCTGAGCAGGTCCTCTCTCCTAATGATAAGAAGAAAATTACAGACCATCCAAAGCACATAGTTTTCCCTGGAAAGCAACAAGCCATCGGAGTTGATGGTGTATCTGACTTGGATGAATTTAACCAGTTCAGTGACATGTCTCTCTTTGTAGACGACCATCCAGTAAAGATAAGGAATGTTGAGCGAAGCATTCCACAGAGCTCGTTGCCCTGGGTGCGTCACGATGGACAAGGAAGAACAGTAGCTGTCTAGATGTCATTTGTCATTTGCCATGTAATCTATTTATGATAAAATGTGTACCTTATGCTATGTGCCCTTTTCTATTTCTACATGTAAGGGTTACTAGTGCCATTGATGTCGTATTGGTCTCAAACTTTTACTAAGGGTTACTAGTGCCATTGATGTTCAATCCACCAAGTTTGGGATTTTTCTGATGTGGTTTGTTACTTTATCCGGTTTAATTGAATTTTCGTGCGACGTCACCCACTAATTAGCGCTTGAACTAAGTCTACCCCTGAAATGACTCCAAATGGTGCCAAACTTCTCCACAGGGTCTTATATACCATAGGAAATAAAACTTCCTTGTGGTTGGTGGAAAAACCTAGTGGGATCTAGGTATAGTCCACCAATTTTCCTCTCTTTTAGCACAAAGAAAAATGTAATAATAGCTTGCATGACCAGAAAATCCTAAGATCTTGTGTGGGGTTATCATTTGAGTGTAGAAGCTTGCCAAAAAAATTTCAAGACATTTGGAAAGAGGCATAACATACATGCTTCACAAACGTATAAGAGTCATTCCACCGAACTATGCTCAAACATATGGGTTCCTCACATTTATATTGTCAGCAATAAATTGCACAAAGGAATATATTTTTCATAGCATTTACACACTACAATAAAGCTAACAAAATTGGATTTACATTTTTCTGGTATTCCTAGAATTATTTATGTATTAAACAAGATATGAGGCACATATTCAATTTAAATCATTTTAAATAAAGCTGCATACAAAAGTACCTCAAACATGAAATTTCATATTTTTAACATGTGTCTCTGGTCAAGAGGAACACAACAAAAATTTTTTCACTAATTTAGGACAAATATTTTTGAAGATATGATTTTTTGAATTATTTAAATAATTTCTAAAAATATATATAAGGAAAACTTTAAATAAACTGAAAATCCATTAGTACTGGCGGTTGGCTAAGCCAACCGCCTGTACAAATGCATTAGTACAGCCAACTACAGGCGGTTAACTAAGCCAACCGCCTGTACTAATGCCCGCCTATATAACCCTAGGTCTTCTCCGCCCGAAAATTTTCTAAGTCTGGCGCCCTGTTCATTCAAACTAAGCCGACACGCTGCCGAAATTTTCCACCGCCATCGCCGCCATCGCCGCCGTTGTTGCCGACCTCGACGCCGTCACGCGGTGACCGTCTCCTCTGCCCTCGACGCCGACGCCGCCCCGCGGTGAGAGCCTCTCCTGCTCGCGCGTTCCCTCTCTCTCTCCCTGCGCATCCTCGACGTGGCGGTGGTGGTGGTGGGGGCGCGATGGTGGCGCTGCCCGGACGGGGAAGGGGGGCGGCCGCGGTGGTGGTGGTGGAAGGGGAAGGGATGGCCGCGGTGGCGATGGTGGATGGGATGGCCGCGGTGGCGATGGTGGAAAGGGCGGTGCAGTGGCGGCGGCGGCTGGAGGTAGGGGATGACCCCGACAGGTGGGGCCCACCTGCCAGAGAGAGGGAGAGAAGGGAGAGGGAGTGACGGCCTGCTGGGCCTGTTGGGTTGGAATTTTTTCTTCTTTAACAATTTTTTTATGAAAAAATTGAATAAAACCGTAAAAACAGCAGAAAATTTTAAAAATAAGATAAAATAAAAATAAAATCAGGAAATATTATTATGTCTTTTACATGTGATTTTATTCATAGTTATTATTTTATAAAATACTTGTTATTCTTTTTGTAAATACATGTTATAATGTTATAATAAATAGCAAAAAATAAAAAAATCAGAAAAAATAAAAAAAAAGCATTCATAATTATTCCTTTTATAAATACTTGTTATTATTACTCTTTATATATGTAATAGCATTCATAATTATTCCTTTTATAAATACTTGTTATTATTTCTCTTTATATATGTATTTCATACCCCAGGATACATAAATTTAATTTATGCATAAATTACATAGATTTCTGCGATGAGTTCTCCACACAAGGACGAAGCACTGCAGTCCCAACCCACGGAGCAAGTAGAAGGGTCAACTGACCCTATGGAACAAGCTCGTGAGGTCACGAAACAAGTAGAAACGGGCGAAGCATCAGGTTCGTCCTATGAACAAGAAGCTAGCGACGACATGGAGCCTCCAGAAGTGAGGAAGACTCGTCGTGAATTGGCACGTGACCCCGATTACAATCCAGAAGCCGATGAGGTAAATTAGAGACATTCACGATTTCATGTAATTAAATGATTTCTATTCATAGTTCCTACATATAAACATGCCCATGATTCACATGTCTATACTCAGGAGGCAATGTCTCAGTTTAGAGAGATGATGTCTCAGGAGGAAGTGGCACACGAAGACGCACCGGAACCGACGACAGGAACGACGAGCCCTGAGAGGCCAAGTCAGTCTAGAAAAAGAAAGCGACAAGGTTTGAAACGAGGCGAGAGAGGGTTGAACCAATTTCCAGATGACACATATGCCATCACAGATGTGAGCCCTACGGGACAGCCCCTAGCTCCAGAGGAGGCCCTACCCAAATACAGGAACGCAATTGGTTTCTGTGTGAGGGACTTTCTTGATATCACAGTTAAGAACTGGGCCGGTGTGTCGAATAATCACAAGATCAAAATTTGGGATAAGATTAAGACCAGGTTCCAGTTTCCTAGGAATGTGCCAGAAGATTTAGTGAAGGCATATACAATGAAGCAATGTGCGGTTAGTTTCCGAAATTGGAGGTCGGAGATGAATGTCAAGTATGCAAAGACAGGGATGGATCCGACATCCAAATACAATATTACTAAAGGGCAGTGGGCTGTTTTTCTAGAGCAAAGGAATGACCCTAACTTCTTAGCTCGGAGCGAAGCCAACTCTCAGCTCGCAAAGAGGAACAAGTACCACCACCATCTAGGCACAGGTGGTTACCGGCACCAAGTTCCTAAATGGAGGCAAGAAGAGGCTGCGAAGAAGGCAGTAGGGTTGCCAGTGTTGTCCGAGCAAGTCGGTGAAAGGTCCGCGAATTGGATCCGTGCTCGGAAACCAAAGGAAACCGAGACGGGTGTGTCCTTTGAAGACCCAATGCTTGATGAAGCAATGAAGAGCATCTTTGGTGTGGCAGGCATGCAGCAGGAAGGCAAGTTTACGCCACGAAGGGAGAGGGACATCCTTAGTGTTGGCCTCGGTAACCCCGAGCATCCTGGCCGTGTTCGAGGCATCTCATCTAAAGAAGGATGGAAGGATGGATTCGGCCCTCAATGGGCAAATGAGTATAAGAAACGTGATCGGTACAAGGATCAAATGGCAAATTATTTTCAGGAAGAGGCTAAGAAAGGGCTAAACGGCAGGTGACCGACTGTTTACCGTTTAGCGTTTAGGAAAACATTGACTACACCATATGAGGTTTTTTTAGACAACTTGAAAACTCCTGTGCCTCATATAGTATTATCAGAAATTACGTGCATCTGTTTACAAGTGTTCCATCACATATTTCATAGAGTATCATCCATTTAATAAACTCATGGATGCTACAACTGGAGTTTTGGTTGTGTATAGATAAAAATGACCATGAAGTGTATGGTAATTTCTAGAAAAGTTCCAAATGTTGGATTTACGGTGTTGCAGGTGCCAAAGATGTTAGGCTATTTATATAATTTTGGTGCTCAGAGGACGACACTCCATCTAGTAAGTCAGCATTGTTGGGGGCAGTTGT
>NC_012875.2:6622139-6623616 GCF_000003195.3 Sorghum bicolor
AACTGACCTTATAGTAACACACATAGTAGTTGCATCAATTTCAATATCTGACATGCTTCTGTCTTGCAGAATGTTATATGCATCACCAGATATGTATTTTGGTTCGGACCTAAATTATTGTGCCGAAGAAAGGAATGCCTATCTTTGCCCAATAGATATAGCCGAAGATCAGCACACATTCAGGATCGGGAATAACAGCAAAGAGGTACAGGGTTTGGAAGGTGCAGAACGGGATGAGAAACTCCGAAAGTTGAAACTTGATTTTGAAGCTAAATACGCCTTCTACATTGGACATTCACTAATAAAGTTTCAAGACAGGAAAGCGGTGGTGGCCCCGTACCACTTTGGGTAAGTGTGAGTTTACAAATATCTATCTAAATTATTCCAATGCATAAATGCATCATGGATTTAATTCGAGCAGGAGGCACTGGATATGCTTCATCATTTATCCCAAGGAGGGAAGGGTGTTGGTATTAGACTCAGCAGATTTCCCGAAAGAAACCTATGCTCCATTCATCAAACTGCTAGAGCTGTAAGTCAAGCTATGCATGCATACTTAAGCATAGTGAGAATTTGACAATAACATGGTGATTCTATTTGAGATCATAGGGCATACAGGTTCTATAGGATAAATCATGGAAAGTGCGAGTCCAAGAGACCAGGGCAACCATTGGAGGTTATACATAACTGGCCGGTACGTATAGAAATTTACTATTATAAATACAAATCATACACATACGACCACAGTTGCAACTATAATTAAATAACCACTCTCCTGTTATACAGTGCATGAAGCAACCACCGTTATCTGTCCTCTGTGGCTACTACGTGTGCGAGAACATGAGAGAAAACGGACGATATGCAAGGAACCCTGACAAGGTAATATAAGTAATAGTCTATTAAAGTTGGAAGTCATAAAATATATAATGTTTATAAACTTTCTTTGCAGGTATATAAGCAAGGGACGGCGGAGCGCATGGACGAACGTGCTTTAGACAACATAGTTGAGGACATCTGCTCGTTCATCATGAAGCATGTCATTCCACGTGAAGGCAAATATCATGATGATGAAAGCCAATTATCCAGGCCAGAGTTCCGAGTGCTAACAGAGATTAGTAAGCTCAGGCTTACTAAAGAGGGTTATTAGAGGACAGAAACAAACTTTGATGTATATATATATGATGTGTGATGATGGATATACTCTTGTAATTAACTTTATGTCTTTGAGCACCAAACTTTGATGTATACAAATGTATGTATGTATGTATGTATGTATGTATGAGATGAAGTATTTAAATTACATGTTGCTATGTTACAAGACCAACCAATATCAATATATTTAAATAATAACAATAAAATAATAAATAAATAAATAGATAAATTAAAAAATAAATAAATAATACATATTTTAATAGGTTTACACAGGCGGCTCTCTTAGGAAACCCCGTGGGAATGGGCGAATTGACCCGGGCTCCAT
>NC_012875.2:6623716-6658141 GCF_000003195.3 Sorghum bicolor
TGTAATGTTTATACTGGCGGCTCTCAAGTGACCGCCTGTGGAAATGGACGATTTGTACTGGCCTCCAGCGCAGGCGGATCCGGAAAACGCTTGTAGAAATATGTTACCAACCGCCTGTATAGTGTGCCAATGTACTAGTGTTTATCCCTTTTTCCCCTTTTCCTGTGAGTAGCTAGGTAAAACTTTGTTCTATATGGCTGTTTTTTTTTCAAGATCAGCTTTCCTCGAAAAAATAGCAGTAAAGAAAAAGTAAGAAGAATTATATATAAAATTTATAAATAGAAGATGACTCACTATATTCTTAGGCCAATCAGCATAACTCTTTGTACCCATTGTATGTGTTGTCTTCTTCATTTCATGACTTATTTTTGTTCTACTCACTAAGGGTTTTAATAAATAATGAACCATTATACATATAGAAATCAACAATAGTATAGATACTGATTTTTAAAAAAAGTTCCAAATAGCATCAACAATGGTGCCTTACTTGTCGTTCGTTGGACTTCCAATATTTTATCAAGGCCTTCAATTCATCTTCATCAATAACATTTGGACAATGTATGTTTAAAATAGACTTCTTATTCATTGGATTAAATAGTGTCTTTTTAATGGTGTCTTGTATTTCTCCAATCTCTTCCAATTGATTTTAGTATCCACTTCTCACATGAACGAGGATACAAGAACTTTGTCTCAAATAAGAAAGTTACTAAATGAATGAATATGACTTCATGACATAATAACAAGCATATATATACTTAAATTGACAACATTATGTCTTGTAAAATTTAGCTAACCTATATGAATTAAATTATGGTTTTTGCATTGTTTTTCATAACTTCTCTCCGATCTTTGTCAGCAACCGGATAGTAACCACCATTTCTTGCTATGGTGCCCAAAAATTGTCCTAAAAAGGCCACCTTCTTTTCCAATGGGCTATCCAAGCATATTACATCTTACTACTATCCAATCACCTTCCAGTAGATCCCAAAGATGTGTTCCAACAGATTATCCTAAAAGGCCGCCTTCTTTTTGCTTAGATACTTTGTCACTATCACCTATTAAAAAACATATTGATAGTGATAGTAATTAGTTAATATGTAGTCCACATGAATGAGATTGATCTAACTACATTTGTATTTGATGTGCTCTGATTCTATATAGTGCTTCAGTATGCATTACATGAATGACATTGGAAGCTCAACCTCGTTACTATATAGTGCTTCAGTATGCATTACATTTAATGCTTTCTTTTTCTTTGTACCCCTTCTTCCTGCTAAATAAATGTTCGGTATATGAACACGTGTTTATAGGAAATATAATAAAACACATTTGTAATCTTTTAGTAAACTAAATATCTTTATTATACTATCAAGACTGTATTTATTAAGTCACATACCAGGTGGGGTGAATAGGCTAATATTGGATGAAAATAAATCATTGATGACTACCCTAATTCAAAATAGTTAATTTGTACTTGAATAATCAGGTATACATCTAGAAGAGTAAATTATATGTTCATTCTAATACCTTTAGTTTTATCTAGTTTATATTTGGGTGGTTCTTTATTGGACTTGGTAGGCACTAAAGTGGCTAGTCTCTGCATCATCATAAGCAAGCTAACCATCATTTTGCTCTCACACTCGTTGAGCATTTACATCACCTTAGATCTTGTTCTATTACAACCATGCTATTTTTTCTCCTATAGTATATATAGTCGACCGATGTTTGCCCATAATCCTTGATCAACTCAACCAAGTTGAAGAAGCATATCTCATCTCTATCTATTTCTGTTTGCACATATTTTTGTCCTTCAGCTGCCCCATCAAATTCAAGATTTATATGGTCTAATTATCCACTTCTATGGTTGAAAGCCCTAGTTTGGTTTTGGATAATTGATAAAACCCAAAATACTAACCTCTGTGCTAAGTGTGTGTAGACTAGATGAGGTTGTTATATGCCAAGTGATGGAGCAAGAGATGATCATGGTGATGATGGGTGATGACCACAAGATGATCAAGTGCTCAACTTGGAATAAAAGAAAGAGAAAAACAAAACCCTTTAGAGATCAAGGCAAAGGTATTTCTTAGGGTTTTTGTTTTGGTGATCAAGACACCATAGAGACTGTGATCATATTTAGTATAGATAGACATACTATAAAGAGGGGAATTCTTCAGCTAAGCGGTTATCAAGTGACATTAGGTGTCATTGTTCATGTGCATGCTTTTAGAACCTAGTGAGCTAACTTAACCCTTGAAAATGTTTATGAACATTTGCTAACACATGTTTACAAGGTGATACAATTGGTGGTTAGCACGTTTGAGCAAGGGTTGAGGAGGTGGAGAGAGTCTGGGTTTCTCTCTCCCTCCCGCCAAGCTTGTGAGGCGGCACTCGGTGCTTTTGAGAAATTCAAACACATTTTTTTATTGCATCGGAGAAATGTTTCGGAAAACTCACCGAACGCTAGTCTCGGAAGCGTCGGACGCTAGGGAGCATTAGGGGAGAAAAATATGTGTCGGAGTGTCTGACGGGTGAGCATCGGACACGGCTCCGACACTGTTCCCGCATCCGGTAAATTGGTGATGTCAGCGATTGTGCGAACGAGCAGTTTCTACAGAGCGCATGGGATGCCAGGGAGCGTCTGGGGAGGACGCGTCACACGCGTCCAATGCTCGTGCATTTTGTAGAGCTCTCTAAGTAGCATCCGGTGCTGAGGAGCATGTCCAGTGAGGTGCACCTGACGCGTCCGACGCGTGATCCCTGAGGATTTTAACATTTTAGTGATCGATGGAGATCAACAGGTCACATTCAACGTGGGACACGTGGCAGCAATCTGAGCACATGTTAGGGGAGCTTCGGACACTGGTGGCACGCCCGACGCCTTGTGTTGGAGTGTCTGACGCCCCCGATAGGGCACCCCCAAATGAGTAACGGCTCTTTTCTTTGGGGTGGTTTATAAATACTAGTGGACCGGCTCAAGGATGTCTCTCTTTGAATTTTGACATACTTGACATCCTTGTGAGCCTAAGCAAACACCTCTTACTCATCTCCTCATAGATTAACCATCTTTGTGAGATTGGGAGTGATTCTAAGTGTATTTGATTGAGTGATTGCATCTAGTGGAACTTGGAGATCGATTTGGTTGTGGTTTTCTTGTTACTCTTGGTGGTTGCCACAACCTAGATGATTTGGAGTAGCAGAGGAGCATAGGCACAAGTTCGTGATTGTTTATGGCCTTCTCCCGGTGATTGTGAGAGGTTTTGTGCCTTCTCCGATGAAGCGCCAAAGGCAACTCTAGTGGATTACACGTGTCATTGAGCTACCTCACTTGTGGGTAGGTTCTTGCGGTGTCCTAGTGAAGACGAGGTTCGTGCAACACTCTTAGCCGCCGAACCACCAAGTGTTGGTCGACACAACGGGTACTAGCGTATCGACAAGCACGTGAACCTCGGGTTGGTGTCTCAATTGTGTTTGATTGGCATTCTCTCGGTGCTTGAGTTTATATTGGTGATTGGTTCATCCCCTACACGGTGATATAAATATCTAATCCTCTCCATTTACTTTCCGCAAAGTAGTATAACTAGTTTATTTGCTAATTTAGCTTTGTGTAGTCAAGCTCACTAGTGTAGCTTCTTGTAAAGACATAGTTTTTTGTGTGCCTAGTAATTTTAGCAACTATAATTGTTGGATATGTGGCTTGCAAACCCTCTTTAGAACTAGAGCAAAAAACTTCACTTTGTTATTTACTAACCTCTTGCTCTAGTGAGTTTGTAGATTTTTTAAATAGGCTATTCACCCCCACCCCCTCTAGCTATATTAGGACAATCTAAATAAAATTTAGCACCAGTAGGAAAAAAAGAATAAAACATAGGATAATTCATTCAAGTATAACATAAAGTAATAATTAGACTAAAGTGCATATTTGTAATGTTATTTGTCGACGAAAGCTAGTCGGCAGTCTACCTTGGGGTATACCCACGGTAGTAGTTTATCGGTAGACGGTGCGCAAACTACGAACTCGATGGTGACGCAAGACACGGACAAGCTTTTTATCCAGGTTCGGCCGCCGAGTTGGCGTAATACCTACGTCCTGCGTCTGGTTGTATTGGATTGTGTTGAGAGAATATTCTGTCCTAGAGGGGCCCCTTGCCCCTCCTTATATAGTCCGGAGGGCAAGGTTACAGATCTGGAAACTAATCCTAGTCGGTTACAATTGCCATAGATAGTTCGATATCAATTCCTATTCTAACCGACTAGAATCCTGCTTGATTTTCACGGCTTGTTCCCTTGCACTAAACTCCAAGGTGTCAGATCAAGCTTTGAGCTTGTCTCGTAATGGGCCAAGTCTCCTGGCCCAAGTCTAGCCGTAAGGGTATAGGGGTTTATACCCCCACAGCTAGTCCCCGAGCACCATGTATTGTGAAGTAACACGCCATCTTGAGCTTCTTCGACCAATGAAATTTTGGCATCTTCAATCAGCATGAAATTCACCCATACAGTTGTGATAGTATTTCGACCAACTTAAAAGACAGTTGATCAGCATTGACATCGAAGAAGCAGATTGTTCGAAGAATGCATGGGGCTCGTAATTTAAAAAAGATTTCTTTCCTGGTGAAGTGTGCCCACTTTACTTTTCTGATAAATATAGACCTCAGAAAAGCAAACATATTCACCGCAAGGTGAAGTGTGCCCACTTAGTCCCCGAGCCTGGTAGTAGGTGACGTAGGCACGTGGTGCCAGGGTCTAAAAAGAAAAGTCATCAAAGAAATTCTGAAACTGAGATGCATCGCCAGATGCATCGTACCGATGTAGTCCCCGAGCTTGCTGGAAGGCGAAGTATGAGCCTTGTAGCAAGGTCTAAAAAATTGAATTTACCAGTCCCCGAGCATATCATGCTCGTATGCAATTGAATAGACTAATCGACCAGTCCCCGAGCATATAACGCTCGATGGTCGGTACAGTCCCCGAGTTCTCAAATTGGTGGGCTGGTCGACCAGTCCCCGGGCGTATAGTGGTCGGTGGTCGGTGCAGTCCCCAAGCTCTTAATTTGGTGAGCTGGTCGACCAGTCCCCGAGCGTCAAGCGTTCATTGGACGCCGGAATTTTCGAAATTCCAGGCTGATAGACTGGGCGACCAGTTCCCGAGCATCAAGTGCTCGGTAGTCGGTGCAGTCCTTCAGATCCGAGTTAATAGACTGGGCGACCAGTTCCCGAGCATCAAGTGCTCGGTGGTCGATGCAGTCCCCAGATTGTTGACTCTCTGCCACATTTGTCTTCTTATTTTTGAAAAAATCTTTCCAGTTAAAGTTGACGTGACGAGGCCTCCTGACGGGGTGTCAGATGGATGCATGAAAAGTTGTGCCTGGCAACTGTGCGGCCACCCTTTGCATGGTTTGAGAAAGGGAACCATCAATTGGTACGAAAACTCCACCGCATTAACTGTTTATAATCATTGAAAACCGAAACGCCACATCCACCGCATGGCCCGCCCACTTCCCGAGAATACGGGAAGTGGGGGAGGTGGAGTTGCGGGTTATAAGGGCTCGACAGATCCGCCTGTACTACTTACCCTGCCATTGCCTTCAAGCCTTCCACCTTTGCCTCCTTCAATCACCCTTATCTTCATAACTCAAGCCCACTTCCTCACCTCCAATGGCGAAGAGCGATTCCAAGAAGAGGGCCGAACTGATGGCCAAGGAATGGAAGAAGTCCCGCAGCACCGCCAAGTCCCTCGGTGACCTCGTCGACATGGGGCTCCTGCACAGCTCGGAACTCGGCGGCTGGAGAGCGCCGGAAGGAGAAAGCTTCCCCGACCCCCGTGCCGGTGAGATCGTCGTGTTCGAAGATTTCATTAAAAGGGGCTTTGGGGTTCCTGTTCATCCTTTTCTTCAAGGTCTCCTTTTGTATTATGAGATCGGGATTTGCAATCTGCACCCGAACTCAATTCTCCTCATCTCCACTTTTATCCATCTGTGCGAGGCCTATGTTGGCATAGAGCCGCACTTCGATCTCTTTCGTTATCTTTTCTGCTTAAGGAAGAAGGGAGCAGTTGGAGGCTCCAAGATTGCAGGTGGAGTATACCTCAATCTTCGGGACGGGATGAAGAACCGGTACCTGAGCTGCCCATGGAATACCTCTCTTACCGAGTGGTATAAGAAATGGTTCTACATCAGGGAAGAGCCGGGCAGCTCCACGTTCTGTGACGTAGGGTACATCCCCGAGAAGAGGATCAGTTGGACCGACCGCCCAGAATTTGACGGACAAGTAGCAAGCTTGATGAAGCTGATCGACTGGTCGCGCTTGGACGGGCTAGGGGTGGTCGGCAACTTTGTTTGCCGCCGGGTGATGCCCTGCCAGAAGAGGGTGCACTCGGCGTACGAGTACGCCGGAAGCCAGGACCCGACCAGGATGAGGCCTGAGGTCCTGGAGAAGGAAGAGGTGCAGCAGTTGTTGAACGAATTGTTCAACTTTGCTGACGGGGGCTTCATCCGTGGTAGTGATCGGGTACAAGCTTTCAAGCTGGGACGACCAGCCCCTAAGGTGATGTCCTTTACTTGACTGTGACTCCTTAGCATTAGTTATATCATCGGATGCTGACTTCTCCGTATTTCTCTTTGTAGATCGGAGATGTAGACAGGTACGCAGTGTATGTATCACTGGCGCCTGGGATGGAGGATCCCGCAAGGGAGGATCCGCCGATAGAGGACGCTGCACGGTGTGATCGGTACACCAGCAGTGAAGAGGACCAGGCCCGTCCCATCCCGACCACCGAGGAGAGGGTGGTGGGGAAAAGGCCAATGGCGATAGATCCTTCGCCTGCGGCGACGCTGCCAGCGGAGAGCAGCCAAGCACCGAAGCGCCGTCGGCTCGTCCGGATTACCGACGACGACGACGAAGAGGAGGAAGCCGCACTGTCGCTAGTCCGACGGCCTCGTAGCCGTCCAGACAGTGCGCCGACCACCACTGGTCGGGTGGCCAGCGATCCTCCTTCGCCGCGCGTTACAGAGACGGGAACCCAAGCACCAACCGCCCGGGCTCGAAGGAGGTTCACCACGACCCACCGTCGATCGGATCTGTAAGTGTTCGACTTACGTATTTTGGCGTTTTTTTTTGCTGAAAATGCTGCTTTGATTTTTAGCGCGGCGTCGGATGTCAACCCCGACCACGCCGCCGGACAAAAGGCGGCCGAGCCTGCTTATGCTGCTGGAGACGCGGCGCCGCAGACAACGGATCAGCCTGCGGCGGCAGCTGCTGCTACAGGCATCGAGGGAGAGTCTGCTCCGGCGAGTGCCGCGGCGAGCATTCCGCCGAGGGATGGGGAGGCAGGAAGGACCCCTCCCCCGAGTACTATTGCGGAGGAGGGGAGCAGAGTCCCGACTCCTCCGGCCGAAGAAGGGGGGATGCCGACACCGCACCGAGCAGGGGCTTCTTCACCCGTGGGCTCCCCTGGCCCATACCAGGGACCAGTGATGCCCTCGACCGCAGCCGGAGGCAGTGCGGCGAACGAGGAGCCCCAGGAGGCCTCCGATGACGACGTGGAGGAGGTACAGGGTCGTCCCCATGATGGTCGTCAGCACATCTATGTGTGGCGCCAGCGCGGGGACCACTTTATTGGTCACGAGGAGCTCGCGGAGACGGAGGAGGCCGCGAGGGTAGAGCGCGTGGCTAAGCGCTTCGTGGACGAGGTTAAGGTAGGTAATCCTGTGTGTTGCTTGGATAATCTTTGTGCAGTGTTCCCGTATTCGACATGTGTTCTTCTTTGTTTTGCAGGGCGCAATGAAAACGGCGAAGTACCGGAAACGGTGCTTTGACCAGATCGAAGGGATCGTGGCCGAGAATAAGGCCTTGTCCGCGGAGGTAGACTGGCTGCGGTCGGAGGTTGGGGAGAAGGTAGCCGAGAAGAGCGCTCAGGAAGAGCGCTGTCTCGAGCTTACCCGACGCTTAGCCGACCAGTATCGGCTGCGAGAAGGTTAGTCTCGAACATTTGGGCGGCTGTGTGCGACCGCGTTATTTGAATTTGCTAATCTGGGAATTATTCGTGCAGACATGGAGGAGGAGGTCGCGCGCCTTCGGCAGGAGAAAGAGCAGCTCAGCCAAGAGCTTGCCGGGGCGCTGGAGGCCGGACGCCGAGCAGGGGAGGAGCTGAGCCGAAAGGACCAGGAGTTGTCTGGTAATACGCACCGCCTCCGTTAGTCGTCGTTTATCATTTTTTTTATTTTTGACACACTGAATCTAACATCTTGCTTGTCTTGCAGTGCTCAAGGTGAACGCCAAGAAGCACCTAGAGGGACCGGGACTCCTGGAAGGTCAACTGTTGTAAGATCTGGAAAGAAGTGTCCCCGGTCCTGGACTTGATCAGCCTCGTGAAGGACGCTGGGGAGTTTGCTGGTGCGCACATCCTTAGCATGGTGCGCGCCCACTACCCCCTGGTCGATTTGACCAGGCTGGAGAAGGGGTACCCCAAGGAGGTCGGCCCGCAGGAGGCGGACGAGCTTCGGGGTGGTCTGCTGGGCTTGTCGTCGACGGTGATCGACGACATCAACCTGTGCGGAACGGCCACTCCCCCCGACCAGCCAGGTTCAGACAGGTCGGCCAGGGAGCTGTCGGGCGCGTCTATTGCGGGAGATGGGCGGTCGACGCCTGCGGTCTCGACCAGCCAGGCGCCGGTGGCCCCGACCCCTTCGTCCGGGCAGCAAGGCCAGGCGGGTGATCAGCCCGAGCAGTAGGCCAGTAGGATAGTCTGTAGGAGTAGACTAGTGTCCGCCCGTCAGGGTGTTTATTGTAAACTTTGTATGTAAAGTTTGTAATAAAGTTTTGAATTTGTCATGACTACTATTTTGAGCGCTGTGAAGTTGTCGGAGTGACATGTCACTGTGCTTGTTTCATGGTCGTTAAGATTTTCCGTCGCAGAGGATATTGTTGTTCTTCGTCGAAAACTCTGCGTGTAAACAAAGTATAGCCAAAAAAGAAAAACTTTTATTACTGCCAACTATAAGAGACTTACAAGCAAAAGTTACTGGAATTTATGGATAAAATCGGCGCAGTTTGTCTATATGCCAGGAGTTAGGCACGCGTGTTCCGTCTGGATGCGCCAATCTGTAGGATGTAGGTAGTGTGACTTCGGCGACCATAAAGGGTCCTTCCCAGGGAGTGGATAGCTTGTGCATTCCTTCTTGGTTTGTTTTCCACCTAAGTACCAGATCGCCGACCACGAAGGAACGGTCCTTGACGTTCCTGTTGTGGTATCGCCTGACGGCCGCGAGATACTTTACTGTTCGGAGACAAGAATTCAAACGCTTTTCCTCCATGCAGTTGATTTCGAGCTCTCTGGCGCTGTCGGCTGTTAACTGGTTGAAGTTTTCGATCCTAGGAGAACCGAAGGTTATGTCAGACGGCAGGACTGCCTCAGTGCCGTAAACCATGAAGTAGGGAGACACCCCTGTGTTCCGACTGGTCTGAGTTCGGAGGCCCCAGACCACAGCCGGTAACTCTTTCATCCATCGACCGGGTGCTCTGTCGTTCTCGGCATACAGCCGTTTCTTTAGGGCGTCAATGATCATTCCGTTTGCGCGCTCAACTTGACCATTTGCCCGTGGGTGAGCTACTGACACATATTTTATGACTATGCCCCTATCATCGCAGAAGTCCCAAAAAGTGGTGCTAGTGAACTGAGTACCCAGGTCGGTGATTATGCTGTTCGGGATGCCGAATCTATGTATGATTTGACTGAGAAACTCCACAGCCTTCTCGGAGGTTGCTTTGACCAGAGGCATGTATTCGATCCACTTGGAGAACTTGTCGATTAACACGAAAACAAACTTGAAGTTGCCGGGAGCTGGTTTAAAAGGCCCAATCATGTCAAGCCCCCAGCAGGCAAAGGGCCAGGATGACGGAATGGTTTGAATTTCATGAGCAGGTACGTGTGTCCTTTTAGCGAAGAACTGACATCCCTCGCAGTGTCGGACCAGTTTTTCTGCGTCACATACCGCGGTTGGCCAATAAAAACCTGCTCGGAAGGCTTTCCCGACCAGCGTTCTGGATGCGGCGTGATTGCCGCAAGATCCGGCATGTATGTCTTCTAGGAGCTTGATACCATCATCTTGGGATATGCATTTGAGCAGTACTTCGGAACTTGCGTTTTTTCGCATGAGTTTGCCGTCGACCAGGATGTAGTTTTTTGACCGTCGAATGAGGCGCTCGTTCTCTGTTTTGTCCTGAAAGCCTGACCCGTCCAATATATACTTGATGAACGGGGTACGCCAATCACGACCACTGGTTGTCGGATCGACATCGTCTATGAGCATTGCCTCAGCGAGTTGCTTTTCGACTGGGCCGGAACCTACGCTTGGCTCGTGAATGTCCTGGACGAAAATACCCCGCGGTATCTGGGCCCGAGATGACCCTAACTTTGACAACGCATCTGCTGCCTGGTTCTTATCCCGGACCACGTGGATGTACTCTATGCCGTAGAAGTTGGTTTCCCATTTGCGAATTTCTTTGCAGTAGAGATCCATCTTCTCGTGGGTTGCATCCCACTCCTTGTTGAGCTGGTTGATAACCAAAGCAGAGTCGCCATAGACGTAGAGGCGCTTGACTCCCAGCTCGACGGCTAGCCTTATGCCGTGCAGGCATGCTTCATATTCGGCGACGTTGTTTGACGCCGGAAAGAGGATCCTAAGGACGTAACGTAGTTTGTCCTTGTTAGGCGACACGAACAGTATCCCAGCGCCGGCACCGTTGATGTTCAAGGATCCGTCAAAGAACATTGACCAGTGGTCGGAGACATCGGGAACGGGAGGTTCGTTAAGATCCGTCCACTCAGCAATGAAATCGACCAAGGCTTGAGACTTAACTGTGGTGCGGCTCTAGAACTCCAGGGAAAATGGGCATAACTCCATCGCCCATTTTACGATTCTGCCGTTGGCATCTTTATTGCGCAGAATGTCCCCGAGAGGGAAACTGGTGGTCACCAAGACTCGATGGCCGTCGAAGTAGTGTTTCAGCTTTCTTGACGTTATTAGGATGGTGTATATGAGCTTCTGTATTTGTGGGTACCTGGCCTTGGACTCGTTTAAGACCTCACTTATGAAGTAAACGGGTCTCTGGACCTTATAGGCATGACCTGGTTCATCTCGCTCGACCACTATTGCTGTGGAAACAACCCTGTCGGTTGCAGCAATGTAAAGGAGTAGGTCTTCATCGGGCTGAGGCGCTGTAAGGACAGGTGGTGAAGTGAGAAAAGTCTTGAGCTGAGTGAATGCGGCGTCGGCTTCCTCTGTCCAAGAAAATTTTTCCGACGCTTTCAAGAGTTTGAAGAAGGGGAGGCCTTTTTCCCCTAGTCTTGAGATGAAGCGACTGAGGGCGGCCATACATCCGGTGAGCTTCTGAATATCCTTGTCATTCTTGGGTGGCCGCATGTCGAGTACTGCTTTTACTTTTGAAGGGTTTGGTCGTATGCCGTCACGACTGACAACGTTGCCGAGCAGTAGACCAGAAGGAACACCAAAGATGCACTTTTTGGGGTTAAGCTTCCACTTGAACCTATTAAGCGCTTTGAAGGTTCGGTCTAAGTTGTTGATTAGGGTGCTCGCGTCCCTTGTTTTTACGACCACGTCGTCGACATAGGCCTCGACGAGGTCGTCATGAATCTCATCGTGGAGGCACTTCTGGATAGCCTGTTGATAAGTGGCTCCGGCGTTTTTGAGTCCGAAGGACATGGTCGTGTAACAGTATGCGCCAAAGGGAGTAATGAAGGATGTTTTTATCTGATCGTCTTCCTTTAGCGAGATCTGGTGATAACCAGAGTAGCAATCCAGAAAAGAGAGGAGTTCGCATCCGGCCGTTGAGTCGACCACCTCGTCAATGCGAGGGAGACCAAAAGGATCTTTAGGGCAGTGTTTATTGAGATCAGTGTAATCAACGCACATTCTCCATTCATTATTCTTTTTGCGTACAAGAACCGGATTGGCGAGCCAATCGGGATGATACACTTCTTTTATGAATCCGACTGCTAGAAGCCGTGTTATTTCTGTCCTGATAGCCTCCTTTTTGTCACGAGCGAACCGTCGCAGCTTTTGCTTGATTGGTCTTGCGGTCTTCGAGACATTTAAGGAGTGCTCGATCAGGTTTCGTGGGACGCCGGGCATGTCTGCGGGTTTCCATGCGAAAATGCTCATGTTGTCCCTTAGAAACCTGACGAGCACGTCTTCCTATTTTGGATCCAGATTGGCCCCGATGAGGGCCGTCTTCTCGGGGCTGCCGTCGACCAGCTGTACTTCTTTGTGCTCCTTGGATTTTGAATTCTTCCTGGCTGTCTCCTGCTCGGGTAATTGGAGCTGGTCGGGGGGCAGCTGCGCGGCTTGGGTCGCTGTTTCTGCCATGCGGATTGAGAGGTCTATTGCTTCGGTGATCTTGAAGCTCTCTTCTTCGCAGGTATACACGGTGTAGACATTGCCTCTGACGGTTAGGACGCCCTTCTCCGTAGGCATCTTAAGGACCAGGTAAGAGTAGTGCGGGACTGCCATGAACCTTGTCAGCGATGGTCGGCCCAGTATAGCGTGGTAGGTCCCGTCGAAGTCCGCGACCACGAAGTTGATGAATTCTGTCCGAAAGTGGTCGGGTGTGCCGAATTGGATAGGCAATGTTATCTGTCCGAGGGGCACTGAACTCTGTCCTGGCAAAACCCCCCAGAATTGGGCATCGTAGGGTTTTAGCTGTGCAGGAGATATCTTGAGAGCGGGCAGGCTGTTGCGGAAGAGGATGTCGATGGAGCTTCCCCCGTCCACGAGCACGCGCTCGAATCTGATGCTGTTGATGCAAGGGTCCAGGATCAGAGGAAAACGACCTGGCTCTGGGATAGCGGCCCACTGGTCCTTCCTGCTGAATGAGATCTCCCTGTGCGACCACGAGGGGAATTTTGGGTCTGCGATCAGCCCGTCCGTGCTGTCTATGTTAAGGCAGGCTCTCTTTAAAAGCTTTCTTTCTCGCTTAGATTCGATGGAGACCTTGCCCCCAAAGATGGAGTGGACCACGTCAGTGGGGCTGACGTATTGGTGTCGGGGGTCCCTATCTTGGTCTTCATCCTCGTCTTCGTGGTGGTGCTCGTCTCGCTTGCCATTTTTCTTAGCGGAGTTGTCTTGGGCGGCCTGCCGTGTATAGATGCTTTTGAGGACGCGACACTCTTCCATGGTATGATTAGACTTTGGATGTAGTTGGCACGGTCCCTTCAACGTTTTGTTGTAGTCTTCTTGGTAGTCCCGCCGCCCGTTGGGACGCTTTACCGTATTTACTTCGTGATCGTAGTCGCGGGGGCGCTTTCCTCTGAAATCGTCGCGGTTGTCGCGTCGCCGATCCCAACCTTCTCTGTGATCGCGATTGTCGGGGCGGCGGTGGTTCCTGTTGTCGAAGCGACCGCGACCGTCATCTCGCCGGGGAGGCTGGTCGGGACCTCTCGCATCGTCTCGGATTAGTTTTTCTGCGTCGTCGGCGTCGGCATAATTTTTGGCTGTGGCGAGGAGCTCTGCCACCGTTGTTGGCCGTTTACGCAACAACTTGTTCCTTAGCACCTCATGGAAACGCAGGCCCTTGATAAAGGCAGAGATGGCCTCGTCGTGGGAAATCTTCGGGATCTTAAGGCGCATATCCGAGAATCGTCGGATGTAATCGCGAAGAGGTTCGTTCTTCCTGTCCCTTATCCTTTCGAGGTCATACTTGTTTCCAGGCTGCTCGCATGTGGCGATGAAGTTGTCGATGAAAGCCTGGCGTAGCTCTCCCCAAGAGTCGAAGGAGTCCTCGGGCAAGCCAAGAAGCCACTGATGACCAGCCTGGTCGAGTACTACGGGGAAGTAGTTGGCCATGACGTGCTCATCTCCCGCTGCTGATCGGACGGCGATTTCATAGAGAGTGATCCAGTTCGCTGGATTTTCCTTGCCATCGTATTTTTTAAGTTTTTCGAGCTTGAAATTGCGGGGCCATACGACCTGGCGGAGGTGTGAGGAGAACTGTCTTAGGCCCGGAGGGCCGTGCGTTGCATCGTACTCGATACGGCGCAGGTTTTCGTGGACTGCTCTCTCTATGGCGCGCCTGTTGATGCGGTCCCGGGCATCTTTGGGAGGGATGTTGTGCCGGAGATCCCTGTGCTGGTTTACTTCTTGACCGCGTCTGCGGTTCTGCTCGCGGTGACCGTCAGTGTCCCGACCACCATCGTCACGCCGTGAATCTTTTCGACGGTTGTCGGGAGAGCGGCTGCGGTGACACCTGCTGGGAGGCGGTGAAGTCCGGCTACGATTAGTCTGGTCGGAGGTGGCTTCCGTGTAAGAGACGTCCTGGACTCTCTTGAGCAGAGTGGCTGTCTGTCCCATTGCGGCGATCAGGTGTGCTCGGATGCTGGTCCGGACTCCCTGGCACTCAGGGGTATCAGGGAGCCGGTCTAGGTTAGCCATGGCGACAGCCACGTTAGCACTTGGCGTCTTGTAGACTGGCTGATCCCCGACCATGTCAAAAGCGTCGTTAAGATTATGCGGTGGAATTTGTTGTTGCTCGTCTGCACGTCGACGGGCGCGATCGGCGTTGCGCTGCTCGCGGAGTTGCCTCTGCTGATCTGTTTCTCCATCTACGACCGGCTCGTCGGCGCTGACGTTGAAAACAATATCTCCTCGCCGGGGGGGAATACCGGAAAACGAGGGAAACCCGGAGGGTGTGAAGACAAATCCAGGTCGTAGTCCTCGTCTTCGGTGTTTATAACTTCGGTGGGGACGTAACCGATGCTAGAGTTGGTGCTGGAAGCCTGGCCGTCCCGTAGTTCTTGGACTGTCACCATGTTGACGTAGTGACGACCGTTCCTTTTTGGCGGCCAACCCGCTTTGCTGAAAACGGATTGGATGTGCCACGAGTAGAGAGAGGCCGAGTTGTTCAGGCCGCAAGGATAGTCTCCCTTCTTGAGCTTGACAGATCGTCCTGAGGGAGTTGAGGTTATCGTCAGAGACGTGCCCAGCCGTTCGTGTGTAACGACACGAGTTGGCCGACGGGATTTGAAAAAACCCGTTGGAGCAGCTTGATCAGGCTGACGCAGGATTCCATCCACTAGTTGGGAAGCTTCGAGTAGCTTGGAATCAGCGCGATCGAGCGCTTGGAGAAGGTCCGAGCAGTCGATCTTCTTTCCCTTGTAGAGCGGGAGCGGTGGTCGGGCGCTCGGTTCCGCCACGCGAGTGGTCAGAGACGACGTGTTCTCAGATTGGATCTGAGTTTCTTTCGGAGCCGTGGTCGTGAGGCCGCCGCTGCGCGTCGTCCACGTGATCTGGCCGATGGTGAACGTGAGGCCTTCAGGCACGGCCGCGGAAGCTGGGATCGTGACCATCTTGTTCGCCGAAGAAGTTGCGCGCACACCCCCTACCTGGCGCGCCACTGTCGACGAAAGCTAGTCGGCAGTCTACCTTGGGGTATACCCACGGTAGTAGTTTATCGGTAGACGGTGCGCAAACTACGAACTCGATGGTGACGCAAGACACGGACAAGCTTTTTATCCAGGTTCGGCCGCCGAGTTGGCGTAATACCTACGTCCTGCGTCTGGTTGTATTGGATTGTGTTGAGAGAATATTCTGTCCTAGAGGGGCCCCTTGCCCCTCCTTATATAGTCCGGAGGGCAAGGTTACAGATCTGGAAACTAATCCTAGTCGGTTACAATTGCCATAGATAGTTCGATATCAATTCCTATTCTAACCGACTAGAATCCTGCTTGATTTTCACGGCTTGCTCCCTTGCACTAAACTCCAAGGTGTCAGATCAAGCTTTGAGCTTGTCTCGTAACGGGCCAAGTCTCCTGGCCCAAGTCTAGCCGTAAGGGTATAGGGGTTTATACCCCCACATTATTTGAACTTGGAGTTTGAGAACAAGTAAAGTGCTATGGTTTAGATAGGATGGTCTAGAGCATGACATATTAACTTTGTGTATAGTAGTGTTCAGTTATCTTGAATAAAATAAACATGCTAGCATACCATGGCAATACTGAAACAATCGAGCAGTAAGTATTGCTTATGTAAAGTATATCCTCATCTAAGTATTTCAACTAAGAAATGCCCTGAATGTATGTACCTCACCACCTTTGTGTTCTCTAGTCTGAGCAATCAAACAATAAGTATCTCGCTAGAATATTTATAGTATGCATACCAAGTTACAATCTCACATACTGAAGTGTTTTGTAACCTAAGTGACCAAATGCTAGCTACTTTGCCTCTGCCTGTGTGAGCGAATGAAAGCTGCTTCATAAGTTGCCGACGCAGTGTGCTTACCTAAATGTCAAAGTGTAGCGGCTGAGCTCCTCCTGCTATCATTGTTTTGTAGAAGTGCTTAGTTTTCAATGCAATAACACCAATTGCATTAAGTCATCTCTAATTAATCTGCAAAACAAATTGCTAACGAAATATTTGCTTATACGACATTCATCACAATAATTCCCAGGTCGTTTTGACTTAAGGCCTAGATTATGGATCAAACTTTCTAGAAAAAAACAAATGAAACAAAATGTCACGTGCAGCGGTCATAACAGAAAGGAAGCAATTTAGGATGCCCTAGTGAAATTAAAATAGCTTTTAGTCCATGAAATTCTGTTGTATCAGTTATACATTAACTCGACTTGAGCACATCAAATATAATTTCAGAATCCTTTTCAGGTTCAACCGAGTCCACACTATATGAATGAGCACAAACTAAAACAACTACTTATATAAGGAGAGTGGATAATTGATATTATTGAGCTAAACTATTCTAGGAATTTTTCTGTGGTACTTTTAAAATGTGAATGTGTTGATTTTCTATCTAAAAGAGGAATAAAGGAGGACAAGTATGGCTACACACTTGCTAATTTCTCACGCCTGATACATATAAGTGAAAAGATTGATCTTGAAATATACATTTTTCTTAACCAAACTGACCAGGTGTTTTATGCTAAAGATAGACAAACAAAACCCTAGGTGGGCTGTAGTCATGAGGATGAAGTCAAGGGATATACATGACATAGGTTGTGATGAATGGGAAGATGATACAGAAAATGAGCTATTCCATGTCACACACCTTAGAGATATGTTCAATAATGCAAATGGAAGACATCAATGGGCTAGAAGAGACATTGAAGGAACCACAGTGGATGCCAGTGATATTGTGGATGCTAGTAACAATGGATTGAATGACCAATCATATTCCATGAGGTGCAGTACAAAGACTCTTTATCGTGCAAGCTCATTTCTTCAATGCTTTATTATTGTTTATTCGAGTTAATGTATAGAAACATTCTTAGAGACTACTTCCTTTTTCTAGAATTAATTGTAGGTTACTAATGTTATGTGGCATCCTTAGTCACCTTGTTCAAGCCTAAAGTATAATGGATTCATGGTTGTGAAGTTGGAGAGGATACATTTTTCTTTCATTGTCAAACCCTTTGAGAATTCACATTCTATATGTAAATATTCTCGATGATAGTTCATGGTATTCTAAATATTACCACAAAACATGTTGGAGGTTGTTTTTGAATTTTCTATTTCATTTGTGACGGCACTTGTTTCATATTGCCTCAAATATCATTTTAGATGCCTTGCTAAGTTGCATTCTTTTGCGGCTTTTCTATGCGTTTTATAACATTGAGACAATTATTTTATTGTTGATTAATTGTTTGATTTAACTTTTTTTGGCTGCCATACATGATAGCTTTTGCAAGACTTTATGTTTGACTCAACCACAAAAAACCGTTTGCACTCAGGTTTTGAGCATAGAAAATAATAATACATGACAATGTGTTGTAAATTTGACTAGTATTTAAGTGGACCAAAAAGATGAAAATCTTGATCAACCTATATAGTGGTAGGTTAGTGGGTTTGGGCAACAACATCAATTTTTCCTTCCACATTGTACTTGTTTGGCTCCACCTAGAGTGTCTTGATCTCAGCCTGTTACCTGTGTGCCATTATAAAAGTTCAAAATGCCCTACATACCATCGAAACAAAGAAAAGTTCCTCAGTGCCCTTGCTAAATTATTTCTTTACCTGCGTACCATTTCCGTCACACTGCTGTGTGTTTCTAACAGAGTTGGATGGCAAATTACTCTTTTGCCCATCACTCTTTCCAGTCAATCCCTATAGAGTCCAAAGTCTTCACTTGGAGCACTCCCTTCACTCTTTCCAGTCAATCCCAATCGTTCTTCACTTCAATCCCAAACCCAAGAGGAGAGGAGAGAGCATTGGGTGGCGTGGAGGTGAGCGGTGGCATCAAGCACTAGTGTTGGGTGAGTCCGTCCCGAGGGAGCCGAGCACCACGGATCGAGGGGCACATCGCATGGGGGTCTAGGCGCCGCCGTCGTGTGAGCTGGGCAGCCTTGTCGCGCGGGAGAATGGCGCTGCCATTGCGTGGGGGAAGGGCGCTGCATCGCCCTCACCAGCGAGCGGGTGGGGAAGATTGCAGGAGTTGTTGGTGAGGATCCAAGCATCGGATCGAGGAGGCTGTAGACACTGATGGCGGATGGGCGACCAGATGAGTGAGTTTCTCCTTTCTTGCTTCGATTATTTTGGATACATTGCAAATTTATTATTACAATTATTAAAGTTTTTCATATGCACATATACAGAGAAAAGGGGGAATCATAGGATTACATTGGCGCCATTTGATGCATTCTGTAACCAAGGGCAAAAACATCTTTTCTGTTGGTTGTTAAGTGCTGTTACAAGCAAAACTAACTGAAGTGGCACCCGGGGAAAGAAAACTTTGGACAAGGGTACCGAGGAGCTTTTTTTTTGTCTCGATGGTACATAGGTCATTCTGAACTTTTATAGTGGCACACAGGTAAAAAGCACAATAAATTGACAAGACTCGTATTGTCGGTACGGGATCCTCAGGGTTCCTCACCGGCAGGATTCCAGAAGATGGGCCTCGGACTGGCCCATGATTCCAGAGGGAAGAGTATTGAGGCGTGACTCCAATGAGTAGAATAAGACCGGACTAGCTGGATTCTTATAAAATATATCTTCTGCATTAAAAATGGAACACTATCTATGAATCTATCTAGGATAATAAGCCACCCCTCATCCGTCTCTACCGATATAGAGCCTGAGAGGACCCCTTGTAAGAACGAACAATAAAACACTTTCAATACAACGCAAAGGCTAACACTTGATTGGACATAAAGGTTATTACATGAGATCGAACTTGACGGCCCAAACTAGGATAAATCGCTATCTCTTATGTTAACCATCGAGTTCCAGTATACGCGGAAGCCCAAATAATTGTCCCGAGTGGTAAAACATCAAGAGCTGGTGCGTCGTGTTAGCACCAGCAGCGGCGACACCACTAGCGCCTTTGTTGGGTATTTTAAACACAAACAGAAAAATCCGCAAGCACATAGATACCGATGTAGCTTTCACCCGGGAGTATTCCAGAGTATCAATTTCCACGGAGAACTTGAAGTGTACTAGAGAATCAAGGCCGTCCAAGGATAAAGATAAGAGAAGAAAGATATATATTTTTGGTGGGTAGAGAGGAACCTTCTAGAGTTTTCTAAGTTGATTGGGTGATCAAGATCAGGCTTACTATACTATATTTACTATGGAGCAGCAGGTCCTTTCCAACTCTCGAATAAGACTAGAAAGAAAGTAGTTGGGAGAAGGCTGCATAAAGCTCTACGAAACACCAATCCGAACATGGTGGATTACAAAGGCCTGACAGGGCTGTCATCCCTGGGGCTACCACAACTATCCGTGGAATTGGGCGCAAACTCAGGTAAACTATAGCCTAGACACCATGTCTACGCTAGCGTTTAGTACTCTAGTTATCTAGAATAACTAGAGCACTCAATACAAACGGAGATCAAGTAAGTATAATGAAGTAAGAATACAATAAAGAACTAAACTTAAAAACAATAATTAAAGAACCTAGAGATTGCTGAGCGACGAACCAGATGCTGCAAAAGTACAATGTTGAGGAAGATCCGACAGATCCGGCTGCTCCTCAGCTCTATCCTCCTCTCTCTCTCCCTTTACAACTTGATGAACTAGACAAAGAACATGAAGAACTAGACGAACTAAATCTAGAACTGGATGAACTAGATCTAGAACTAGACTACAACTAGACAACTAGAACTAGAACTAGATGAACTAGAACTAGAACTAGATGAACTAGAGGAACCTCTACTTCTCTACTAGATGAAACCTAATTTCTTTTGTAGATGTAGCTAATGAAGGAGACGATCTCTAGGGGGTCAGGGTTGTATTTATAGCCCCCTAGGAAACACCACAGCCCTTGGATCAAACTGACTTAACAGACGAAGATCCTTGCTCCTCAAAGGCAGTTATAGCTCGATCCACGAGACTACTCCTAATTGGTCTGGAGGGCAGGGCGGCCGCCCCCTCTAGGCGCCCTTCCCCGGACTCCGCCTCGTGTTCTGCTTTGTTCTGGTGGATTTTCGACTCTTCTAGATCCTTCTTTTGTATATGTGGCGTAGATATCTTGTTTCTCTCTTTGTAATCATGACATGTGGGCCTCCAAGGGGTCAATTCCTGATAACCCCCTGCAGAAACAGCCATTCACCAAAACCTATGGAAATCTGTCAGTGTAACCTGTATAACTAGGTGATATACTTGTTTTAGTCCTTTCTCATGATATGTTGACGGTTAAAAAGAGGACTTATCTACCGTCAACAAACTCCCACCTTGCCACCTTACTCTGTGTCTGCACCGCCAGCGCCCTCCCCCTCACCACCTTTCGTTGCGCTACCATACTCCATGTCATCACCATGCCGTGCATAGTAGAAAGATGATGGTGCCACTGGTGGATAAGGTCAATACGAGATAGAGAAGGCACCAATCTAAATAAGAGATGTTCTTGATCAAAACCAAGGCAATGATGGTTCAAATGCCGAGGGAAATGCGAAGGATACCTAGGCGGTGATGGTTCAAATGCCAAAGGAATCTCAAAGAAAACCCTAGCTGTAGCGGTTGAAATGCCACATAAATCGTGGGTTGTATGCGTGCCCTAGCCTATGTCGGCCCATGTCTCCTGGAAAATGTGAACACGAGATCTTAGGAGTACGCCAAGCAATGGGCTGTGATGCGGCCCCAACCGCTCTGCAACCCTACTGCGCCTTACCAGACGTCGACGAGAGCCAAGCTCCTGCATGCCGCAGTCCAGGAGCAGCAGCGGGTCATGGATATTGCTTGGGAGAAGGAGTTGCGAGGAAATTTGTAGAAAGGGAAGAAAAAGGGACCATCAGACCGAGACACAGAAGGTGTTGGACCATCACGACGGGTCTTAACTCTCACTGTCTAGTGCGAGGAACAGGGTGCGCGTACCGTCCGACGATTCTTGTCTTCCTGGTCCGACGATCGCTGGTTGTGTGTGTTGTATCCACAGTTTCGTCGGCCATCCGACGGCATGCGTAGGCCCGGGTCTAACAAGGAATAACCTCTGTGCATAGATTCTGGACGGTGTCAGACTAGGGAGACAGTGGAGTCTTCCGTCATATCTCAGTCTGACGGGCTGCAGTCGCTGACTACTCCGCTACTGTGTACGTACCATTGTCTGTCTGATGATGGGCGTTGGCCCGGTCCGACGTTGAAATTTTGAGGCAGGATACATGGATTCAAGACTAAATTCTATTCCAAAAAGTTTGAAAGCAAGACACTCACGGTTTCGGTTCACATATAAACACAGAACTTATTGAGGAGAGAAAATATATATGCTTGATTGAATTCTCATTTTAATTTCAGGTTCCTAAACTAGCAAAATTAAATAACCACTACACTACTGAAACTGTGACCATCTAAGGCTTCTTCTAAGGCTTCTTAATCTTGGCAGCGACCACCTTTTTGAGGTCCTTGATCTCGACATGGCTTCCTGATTCTGTTGGAGAAAGTCGATCCGCCTATTCAATGCTTTGTTTTTGTCTTTCAGCATCTTGATCTACACTTCATGAATGTATGTGTTCGGCGATAATTGTGGTGACTGTGGAATGAAAATAAATTTCATTAATTATATATTTTCCACTAGTACGGGATGTAATGATCCCTTTCAACTCCCAATCCACATGGATTTTGGAGTAAAATAAATAGGCCCTTAGGAACAACCGTGCAAGAAGGTACCCCGTAGATTGACTCGTCGGTGCTCGTATCCGCACTTGCCTTGCCATCGGTGTTGGTGGACAACAAACATCCATTTATGCAGTCGTGCCACTCTGGGTTCAAGCAATTACAACATATGTTGACGATCCGATAGACACGGACGCCGTCCGTACCTATAGTTGCGGCACGTCTTGAATCCGTCTGCGGCCGCGGATGGCTTTGCAGAGGCTTTTCCTTTGTTTGCTATCGACGACAGCTTCATGACAGCTTTTGCTGGCTTTCTCATCTCGGCGGCGGCAGCGACAGTGTTGGACGATGAGAGGAGATGAACGCGGAGGGGAGGACGAAGCTATGACCTGGAAAAGAGCGAGCGATCCTATATTTATGGAGGCCCCATGATCTCAAGATGGGGAGTTTCCAAATGAGAAGCACGCCACAGCCACGCCGAGTGGCCCATGGAAGCCCGCGAGGGTAGATAGGAGGCCCAAGCCGAGTGGTGACATCAACAGAAATGAAGTATCCAGCATGGAGGCCTAGTGTTGAATTATAGCTTTTTGCATTTTTATTTGATTTGCCAATATTGAGCAAGATAAAAAATAAAGTGTATTTTGGGCACGTGGTATTTTCCTTTTTTTATTCCATACTCACCTTAAAATTGATTTTATCAATTTATACTTCCCACATATTGACTGAGTTGACTCATTGTCATAACACGAGATAAACACTACTACAGAATGAGGCATTGGTCGATGCCCAAAATGGCCAAAAACCTCGGCCTTTTTGCGCCCCGGGGTTAAAGGCCCCTTTAGCACCGGTTCGTGCCCTTTAACACCGGTTCGTAACACGAACCAGTGCTAAAGGGTCCTGCCCAACGGCTACTGACAGGTGTTGTCGGGGCGGGACCCTTTAGCACCGGTTCGTGTTACCAACCGGTGCTAAAGGGTCTCCTTTGGCACGCCAGTGCCACGGGCCGAGGCAAACCCTTTAGCACCGGTTTGGCACACAAACCGGTTCTAAAGGGTGACCTTTAGCACCGGTTTTTGCCCTGAATCGGTGCTAAAGCTCCGGTTTATAGGCCCGCCCCCTCCCCCCCGCCCATTTGAAACCGAGAGCACCATTGTTATTCTTGGAGCTTTTTCTTCCTTGTTCTTCATTTCCGACGCCCATCATTGATCTTCTTCGACTCCGTCATCGTCTCTTTGTGCTTGGAGGTGACTAACTTCAGCATTTCTTGTCTTTTTCATGTTGTTTTTGGCTTGTGATGTTCTCATCATTTTTAGCTCAAATCCACTTTGTTATTTTGAATCATTCACATGAATTAGTATCCATATATATATATATCATATTTTATGGTTGACCTAGTATTAATGTAGTTTGCAAGAATGAATTATAGTATCTTTTTATGATCTTAGAAAGTAGGATAGTTTAAATTAATTGGTTTGTTAATATCACTTGATTTATTTTTATTACTACATAATGTCCATTGTATAATTTAGAAGAGTTGTTGAAGTAACTAGACAAATAAAGGATATTATTAGGTTCTTCTTTAATCATACATGTTTACTAGTAAATGTGGAATTTATAATTGTTTAAAAATTGAGTAAGGATAGTAGATGGCAGCCGTGACCGGGTATTCGGTCTCTCAACGAGTTCAAAAGTGATACCGGCCGGAACTCCCTCTCATTACTTGTGGCAAGTGTGGGCACAAGATTGTGATGGAGTACAAAGTGTCGAAAGAGGGAGTAAACAAGGATCGTATATTCTACAAGTGTCCGGATCATAATGTGAGTTATTTCCAGATATTTGCTTATATATGTGCATATTTTTTAAATGATATTAATTAAACTTTTGATTCTCTCTTTTAATTTCAGTGGGATGGTACCGGCGGATGTACAGGTTGGTACTGGGAGGAAGAATACATTGAACACATTAAGAAATCTTTTGCACAGGTGGTAGAGGCTGAAGGTGGTGAGGCAGTGAGCCGACGAAAGGAGTTCAATGATGTATATATATGTATGTATGTATGTATATATACTATTATTCTTGTATCATTTTATTCTTGTATCATTATTTTATACTATTATTTTGTATCATTATGTATATATACTATTATTTTATATGCACTTATGTACTATTATTTTGTATCATTATATATGCACTTATATTTTATACCAACAGTTTATATACTATTATTTTGTATCATTATGTATATATATGCACTTATATTATTCTTGTATCATTTTGTAGTAGTATTAATTTTTTTAGTATATTATTCTAGGTGCAAGTGTATTACTTGGCTTAAAACATATACTATTATTGTTTATACTATTATTATAGTATTATTTTTTAGTATTATTTTTTAGTATATTATTCTAGTATATTACTTGGCTTAAAAGACTTTTTAGTATGTTATTCTAGTATATTATGAATTGTAGTGTTTTGAATTGTAATGAAATATATTGTGCTAGTATATTATTCTAGTGTTATTGTCCGTATTATTTTTTTAAGTATTATTTTTTTTAGTTTGGAGCACTCTAGCACTTATATTATTCTTGTATCATTTTGTAGTATTAATTTTTTAGTACATTATTCTAGGTGCAAGTGTATTACTTGGCTTAAAACATATACTATTATTGTTTATACTATTATTCTAATATTATTTTTTAGTATATTATTCTAGTATATTACTTGGCTTAAAAGACTTTTTAGTATATTATTCTAGTATATTATGAATTGTAGTGTTTTGAATTGTTATGAAATATATTGTGCTAGTATATTATTCTAGTGTTATTGTCCGTATTATTTTTTAGTATTATTTTTTAGTTTGGAGCACTCTAGCACTTATATTATTCTGGTGTTATTGTTCATATTATTTTTTTAGTATTATTTTTTAGTTTGGAGCACTCTAGCACTTATATTATTCTAGTGTATTTCTTATCTTATATAGAATATATATATATATATATGGTTGCAGACATAGAAATGGCCGACCTTCCTCATGATGATCGTGAGTATATGGAAGATGCCATTCATAATATGATCGACGACGGTAGTCAGTACTTTATTGATTACAACGAGATTATGCAAGGCAATCCGACTGAGCAACAAGAGGGCAATGCCCCTGAGCAACAGGGCAATGCGCCTGAGCAACAATTTATCATGCAACAAGAAGGAAATATCGGCGAGGTATGTAAATGTAAACATATATAATGTATCTCTTACATTAGGTTTTAGACTTACTTGGTTATTAATTTAGTATTTTTGTTTCTATATCTACGTGTAGCCTTCTGGATCGACCTCTACAGGGAGAAGCATACCTCCACGAGGGCCAAAGAAGCCGTTGGAGGGCCGCTATGTAATCTCCGAGTTTGAGATAGCTATAGGCAGACCACTTGGTGAACATGCAAATAAATATGTTAGTCACTGTGGATACCTTGTGAGAGATCAAATACCGATTAGTGCTCGTGAATGGAGATAGAAGCGAGGTGCTCCTGAGATCAGTTTTGTCTCTGATCGTGACAAGGAGTTAGTTTGGAAAGCCGTCACAGACGTTTTTACCTTCCACACCAACGATGAAGAGTTGAAGGTGCGAATTTATGACTGGACTATGAAGAAGATGGTGGTACTGTTCCAGAATTGGAAGAAGACTTTGTACAATAAATTTGTCAAGAAAAACGAGACTCCAAATTTCAACCTCAAGCAATACGTAAAGCTGAGGGCCTTCTGGGATGACTTCTTGCAGTACAAAACATCATTAAGAGGGCGAGGATCGAGCCATTAGAAACAAAGAGAATGCAAGTAAAAAAACATACCACCATCATATGGGATCAGGTGGTTATAAGAGTGCTGTTCCCAAGTGGGACCGAAAGGAACAGGAGATGCTTGCTAGGGGGGTCACACCCGAGACAATAGCAAAGAATTGGAGCGAGCGCTCCAAGCATTGGTTCTACGGTCATGGGGGAAGCGTGGACCCAGACACTGGGGCGCTAGTTTGGGGCCAAGAAATCTCTAGAGCAGTAGAGAGAATAGTCCATGCACGAGAGGCGGTTCAGTCTAGTGAGTTCAGGCCTAACAGGGAGAAGGATGAACTCACCTATGCGTTTGAAAATCCTGAGCACGGTGGGCGTACGAGAGGCTATGGGGCAGTTCCATGGCTACAGTCATTCCAAGCCGATCATGATACCTACAGAAGCCGCCAGAGAAAGAAGGATGAGGAGGCAGAGCGGATCCGTCACCTGGAAGCTTTTGTTCTGCAGTCAGAAGAGCGCGAGAAAGCTCGTGAAGAATGGATGCAGGCGGAGATTCAAAGGCAAGTGCAAGCAGCACTTAGTCAAATGATGAAAGGGCAAGGTACATCACAGCCTGAGGTCAACGTTAGTTCTCCAGGCCAGTTGAAAAGCATCTGCGCATCCACAGAAGTACCAACCATTTAGGATGACACGAAGCTACACTTCCCCGTGGATGATGTCACAGAGGCTTTTACTACCTGTGAGCTCCATGTACCAGATGGGAATGCAACCAAAAAGGTGGCTATCGCTGTTGTCAACCCTATTGAGCGAACGAGAACTCCAAGAATCCATAATCGACCAGTACCTAGTGGATTTGCTAGTGTCTCGGTTGATAGGGTTGAGAAAGGTTGTGGCAATGTGCCTCTAGAAATAGAAGGGGGAGACGGAGAGAAGACCTTAGCTGAAGCTAAGAAGACATTTATTTGTTGGCGCAAGCGCTTCATAATTATTCCTCAACATAGGTTTGTGTGTGATTTTACTTCTTATATTATTTATTATGTATTGAAATTAAAAAAAAAAGTTTGCTCACAAAACTTGTAATTGTTTTCTTTGCAGGGACTCCTCCAACCTAAGTCCAGTTCTCTCCCCAGCGCATCATAGTGCTGCGGGCGGTGACAATGCTGGATCTCCTCCAACATCTGCGGCGGCCACACCGACCCCGCCACCTCCTCCACCACGGTCTCTACCTCCTCCACCGAGGTCTCCAACTCCTCCACTGCGTTCTCCAACACTGAAAAGATCGGCCCCACCACCTCCACCGCCTGCACCGCCCTCTCCAAAGAGTGCACGGTCGGTCCCCTCGCCTCCAAAGCGAGGTAGTCAGAAGCGGTCCGCCCAAGAACGACCGAAGTCATCGGGCCCACCTCCAAAGAAGGCTGCCTCAGCAAAGAGAGCTAAGACGCCAGAAAAATTACCTTACGAAAAGAGTGAAGAGGAGGTAATTGCTGCATCCAAAGCTGAGGTGAAATAATTTTTTGATAAATTGAAGGAGGATAGAAAAAACGGCTAAACCCAGAAAAGCCGTACTTTTATGTTAACTTTTATGTTAAGCCATCGGAACTGAGGCAGAAGGTGGCGGACCAGCAAAAGAAGCAACGCGAAGCTCAGAAAAAGCCAGCACTTTCGGACTATGAGCGGTCTTTGGTCATGTCTTCACAGCCTAGAAAGAGAGTAGGAAAGGGGTCCCACAGCTCGGAGAAGTATCAAAACCGGTGCCCCCTTTGATTGTGCCAAATCAATACGGCTCAAATGAAGACTTGATGCCAAAGAAATCCTTAGCGTTGTCTGAGCTAGACTCGCTTGAGCGTTACTTTGGACAGAGCGGTTTAAATATGGAAGAAATTGCCGCCATTCTTGAATGCCAAATATTTGAAAAAGCTGAGGTAGTTGATCAATAGAGGGCAAGATATGAACCGGGCAGAAGTCTATTCGACCCTCAGCTTTACATGAGCTCGGCACACAAATGTTTGCAATAAACAAATGGTGCATTGAGGCGTCTAAAAGGGGAGATAATTGGATTTCTGTTCGTATTAGACAACATCACTACTTCCGTAGAGATGACCTCATATACGTCCAGTTCAAAGAATTGCACCAATTATGTCACCTTGACGCTCTCGATAAATCTCTTGTCAGCTGCTTTTGTCTGTAAGTATATTTTTCTTTTTATTATACTTCTAACTTCTTTAATTACATGTATATAATTCTTACACACTTTGGATTTGTATGTATATATGCAGACACCAAATGAGAGAGCTCAGAATCAGAAATGACAATAGTATTGGGTTCGTTGACCCTTATATTGTTTTCAAAGCTCCGCAGGCAGTGTGGACAGCAGCTCATGAGACAGAAGTCTGCACCAATCTTATGAGGTTCTTTGTGAACCAAAAAGAAAAACAAAAAATACTCTTCCCCTTCAACTTCGAGTGAGATATATAGTTATTAAGTGCATGCATATTTTATTTTAATAATTATTACTCGAGACAAGTTTTATATAGTTATATATAGGCCTGACTATATATATGTGTGTGTAAACAGCTTTCACTGGATACTCATGGTCATTGAAATTCTCAAGAACCGGTTGATAATCTTTGACTCAATGAGAAAACCACAAGAAAATTATCAACAAATGGTAAACATTATTATTCAAAGGTACGTAATGTCGATCTCAGCTAGAAGAATATCATAATATGACTTTGTAATTATTAGTTCACGATCCACAATGGCTGTGTGTAGGGTTTGGAAAAGATTCATTGACCGTGAACATCCCAGTGGATGTAAAGCGCCGCTTAACATAATACATCCACAAGTAAGTTCTACTAGCTAGCAAACTTTCGCTAACTTTTAGCCTTCTTATTGTCGTGGTCGTGAATATTTTATATATATATATATATATATATATATATATATATATATATATATATATATATATATATATATATATATATATATATATATATATATATATATATATATATATATATATATATATATATATATATATATATATATATATATATATATATATATATATATATATATCGTACAGTGGTGTTTAAGACAAAAAGGGGGAAACAATCTATGTGCATACTACGTGTGCAAATTCATGATGGCACAAGTCAATCAAACACCCACAGAGACGCTCAGAGTACGTTACATGTCTCTTTTCATTATCTCCTGAATTATATTGAATAACTTAGATAACTAATACCTTTTTTATTTATTTCAAATTAAAGACAGAATGGTTGAGGGAAAAGTTTATACAAAAAGACCGAATCAAAGCTATCCTAGAGACGATAGCAGGATTTCTCCGCGAGCAAGTGATCAATCCAAACGGCGAGTTTCACTTCAACGGCAACGAAACTCTTATTCCAAACAATGATGATCATTTGTATCGTTTGTAGACATTGAGAGAAAAAACTCTATGTATATATGTGTTACGAATTTTGTACGTATAAAACTATATATATATAAAGCTTTTTACATATCTATTTAATTTTTGATGTGGCCTATTCATTTTATTATAGGCAAAGCTTAATTATTAAGCTAAGTCTATAATTTTCATTTATATATGCTTAATATGCTTGTAATATAAATATATTATTGTATCAGCAAAAATATGTATTGAAAAACCTATTATTATTATATAAAAATAATAAACAGAACCGAAGAAGTGAACCAAAAAAAAAGAAACCCTTTAACATCGGTTGGCGGTGTTAAAGGGTCCTGCAACGTGGCAGTCCTGGCAGGACCCTTTAACACCGGTTGGTATTACCAACCGGTGTTAAAGGGGGGGCTTTAGCCCCGGTTCCCCGAACCGGGACTAAAGGGTGGGCCTTTAGTCCCGGAAGGGCAGCACCGGCTCGGGAACCGGGGCAACAGGTCGTTCCCGACCGGTGCTAATGCCTAATCCTGCAGGAGTAAAACTCAATTCACATTGTCATGTTCGTCTTTGTGGAGTCATAGACCTAATGTGAAACAAAGTGAATCGATCATTCTTGTGTCTCGCCAAAGTGAACCACTAGCCCTATCATGATAGGAACTCAGCCGCCACTGCCACGTGTTGTGCAAGCAGAAGAATAATAAGCTAATAACACGATAGAAAGTCAATCGATCAGTCATGTGTGTCGACTAAGTTGACTAGTACTCCTAGCACGATAGCAACTCAACCTAGATGCTTGTAGCTCGTCCAATGAGTGGTTTGGTAGGCCTAACATGAATTGAAGTTAACTGGTCACTCTTACATACCTAACGTGATAGGAAGTAAACCGATTGGTGTCATATCTCGCCAGAGTGATGAACCACTAGCCCGGTCCTAATATGCCACTACTCTCCTGTGTTGTCTGTCCCCAATCCGGCGCCTTACCCAAAAGGAAGTGAAGTGATCATTCTCATGTCTCGCAACACTAAACCAATAGCCCTAGTAGTTAGCATGAACTATGGATGAGGAAAAGCAATAGTGAACCAATCGCCCAAACAATTAATATGGATTATGTATTTGGAAAAGATTAGGAAGGGTTAAAAACAAATACATTACATAGATTTGGATATGAATGTTCAAGCCTCCGTAGAGGCAGTTTTAAACAGAATTAAATTTTAAAATGAATGGTTTGGCAAAAAAAAGTTATGGTAAAAAATTTGTTAGCACAAGCTAGCAGCAGGTAGGTGAGGATCAACCACAAGGGGAGCCCAGGTGACAAGTGTTTGAGAGCAGGTAGTGTAGTAGACGTTAGAGAGGTGCTAGTCCGCCTATGCTTTTAAGCTGCGTTGGTTGTTCATATGCAAGCATGTGGGACTAAACATAGGGCTCTGATTGCTGCGGCTTAGTTTGGCCACCACCTCGCGATCGAATGGCGCCCTGACTTGGCCCAGCTGCGGCCCGCTCCCCCTCCTCACTTCAGCTCGTGCGTGCGCAGGCCGTCCGGCCCAGGAACAGCGGCCCGGCCTCTTATGGAGGTGTCATGATCTCCCGATGGGGAGTTTCCAAATGAGAAGCATGCCACAGCTACGCCGAGCGGCCCATGGAAGCCTGTGAGAGTGAACAAGAGGTCCAAGCCGAGCGGTGACGACCATAGAAAATGAATTGTCCAGCGTGGAGGCCTAGGTTGAATTCTAGCTTTTTTTGTATTTTTTATTTGATTTGCCAATATTCAGCAAGATAAAAAATGAAGTGTCTTTTGGGCATGTGGTATTTTCCTTTTTTTTATTCCACACCCACTTAAAAAATTAACCTTTATCAATTTATACTTCCCACGTATTGACTGAGTTGACTCGCTGTCATAACACGAGAAAAACTCAATTCACACTGTCACGTTCGTCTCTATGGAGTCATAGACCCAAAAACAAAGTGAATCAATCATTCCTATGTCTTGCCTAAGTGAACTACTAGTCCTATCATAATTAGAACTCAGCCGCCACTGAATTGGTTTTTCTAGACAATAGAACATAATCATAGAAGTATGGCAACAACAGATTATCAGAACTAGGCGAAGCCACAGTGAATCAAAGATTTTTGATTGACCCGTTGTCTATCTCTTGCACAAACTACAGAGCACAACATCATACCAAGCACCTCGTACGGCGACTTTTCTGTGTCCCGACTTGTCGCGCGCATGAACACCCTCCTCCAAACCCCGTGCGGCTGCCCCTGCGACATCGTTGACCACGAACACAGGCAAACTGGAATTTGACAGTACCCTAAATAAAGCTGCTACTGAGCGCCAGCGCGACGTCGTGCGAGGACACAACGGTCGCCTTAATGAGCGAGGATGAGAGTGAGATGGCCGCTAGAATGAGTGAGGGAGAGGACAGGGCCGCGGCCACAATGCTGTGCGATGGCAACGGCAGCGGCTACAGTGAGGGAGAGAGCTACACGGCAGTGGCGGCTAGGGCGAGGCAGAGAGCAAATCGCGAGGGATGGGACCGGCGTTGGAGCCATGTCCGTGACTGGCTGGGAGGTGGGCTGGCGGGCAAGTTATGAAATATTTGTGAAATTACCAAAATACCCTTGGCTAAATAAAATTAACGAAAATGGCTAATTTCTAGAGGCATCACGAGGCGTTGGGAAGAGCTAGGAGGCATTTTAGTCTCCTTTTTCTTATGTGTTTCCCACGTTCGTCCAAGCATCCGGTTTTGGTTCCTATATATTTCTTTTCATTTAATCTTTCTCTGTAAATTAAACATTTCTACACCACTTAAGTTCTTGATGTAATTTCAATTAAGAATAAATAATCCCTAATCTTTCTCTAAAGATTCCCACACCACCATGTTGTTGATGCAATTATGATTAAGGACAAAACTTATCATATCTGGTTCATCTGATTGTTCAATTAATCAAACCACAAACTAAAATATTTAGTTTGTTATCCAATCAAGTCTAAGTTAACTTGTCTCTGTAATATACGCATACACCAGTGCAACCCTGACGAGTGCCACCACATATGAAATAGAGAGACATCTTTTGTCATAAGCATGAGTAAACAAACAAGTACTTCACATATGCCTATGGACAACTAATAATTCCTCATCAACTCGAATCAAATGTTAGAATTATATTTTTTGAGAGAACAGAATTATATCAAATGTTAGTATTTTCTCTCAGCTCAAGTTCTTGCTTCTTGTTCTTCTCTGTTGCTTTCTACTTGGTTGTGATAAAACTACAAGATCCTAGGGATCGTCAGGCTGACCTAGGGCGTTCTTTCTAATGGAGTCCCACTGGGAGTGTGGAGTGTCGGGTTCTAGAGCTCTCGTTAGCGTATCTTGCGTATCATACTTCTAATGAGACTCTCCTTATAATGTGTCTTACGTATCATGCTCATCGTCAGGTCACACAGACATGTTACATATAGGAGTTTTCTCAAGCAAATCATTATATTATAATTATCGTTTTACTTTTAGCGTATCGGTGGAACATGGCAGGGCTGAAGAACCACCCGAGGAAAGGAACGATGACAACTGAAAGACACTCCTTACGCATAAACGAACACCCCACACACAGTAATAATGTATAGCTTCATAACACATGGAAAAACCAGTGTTTGCGCAGATGAGATGTCGACATGATCATTTGATCAACGACTGACAACGACGGTCGGTCAGTAGGGCCTTCCCTTGCCGTAGTTCCCTGGCGGGAAGTAGTCGCAGACGAGGAAAGTATCGCCGGAGTCGCACACGATCCTGGCGCACCCGAGCTGCGTGGTGCTGCGCCACACCACCTGCGTGTACCGCAGGCACGACGACCCGGACGGCGCGGCACAGGAGCTGCTCCCGTAGTCGTACCACCGCCCTTCCGCCACCCACGACGCCACCATCGCCGTGGCGTTCCAGTGCCGACCTCTCCCCACGAACACGTTCTCGCCGAAGTAGAACAGCGGCGACCGACGCGGCGCGCAGTCACCGCGCCGCGACCGCGCGTAGGCCTTGGCGTACGCCGCGATCTGTGCGCTCCATGTCAGCGGCGGCACGCCGACCACCTGCCGCGCCGCGTTGTGAACCAGCAGGAGCTCGGCGACGGTGGCCGCGGCGCGCGCGTGGCGGCCGGCGTCCGCGTCCGCGCTGCCGCTGCCGCTGCCGCTGCCGTCGTCGCTGGCGGCGCTGTGCGCGCACAGTGAGACCAGTAGTAAGAAGATAGACAAGTGGGAAGACACCCTTGTTCTCGCCATGACGTACTTGGTTGTTCCAATATGTTCAGGGGCCCAAGTTTTGGAATGGATTGGTAGTTGGACGTGAGTACATGAATTTATATAGACGGATTTGGTGATCGATATATCGTCCAATTCCAAGTCATATTCCCTGATTTTGAGGTGTGGTCGAGTAGGGCGATCGATGTCTTTGAACGCTTTCATGGCGGCTAGCATGCATGATTGTGTGTTCTAGCTGTTTCACGTCATCGCACACACATTCTTGGCATCCAAGGCACAAGCGAATCTCTCAGATTGTTTATACAATGATCAAACAAGTGCATATGGGATGCAGAAAACGAGATCATGTCCTTGACAAAACGTACGTAGTATTCTTACATACTCATGTATGGCTGTATGTTTATGTATTTCGTATGCCCGGCTGGTTTGCTGTTTTCAAGGAGATGATATGGTCTGGATCTTTCAAAAGATAGTCTGGTGTCTATGAAGACGGTGGAGTCCGTCCTGTATGTGAGAGCGAATATTAAGGAGCAAGCAAGACCAGCTGCAAAGCAAGCCCCTGCCGCCCACACTACTGACTTATTCGATTGATCGGTGCGTGATTTTGTTTCCTATATATAATGTATGTAGCCATATATATATACTAGCATGCCTGCAGCATTTGACTAGTGACTATAATAATGCTTGCAATCTCTCGAACCAGAATCAGAATGTGTGACTATCTAGCTGTTGATGCCGATTTTTTTTTTTGACGCATAAACATAAAGCTTACTATTAGCAGCAAAGCGCTGCTAAGACAGTACAAGGTTCGATGTTTACATCATGCAGAGCCTCAGACTGGAGGCAGCCAGATACATGATTTGGATTTTTTATTCAAACTACATTGAGGGATCCTGTCGAGTGATCTGTT
>NC_012875.2:6660085-6686605 GCF_000003195.3 Sorghum bicolor
TATTGAGCATGCTTCATCTTAACAGTTATCACTGTTAGATTAGACAGCCACAAACACTTTTCTGTTTAGAGATAAATTCTCGCCTTTGGCCCCTTGCTATTCGGGAATCACAGGCTTTCCCTTAAACCCATTCCGGCAACATGTTCTCTGAACACATTGGGCGGTAAGCCTTTCGTAAGCGGATCCACTGGCATCTTTTCTGTGCGTATATGTTCAAGACTTATGACGTGATCATGGATTTTATCCTTCACAACATAATATTTTATGTCAATGTGCTTGGTGGCATTGCTTGACTTATTGTTGTGAGCATACAACATTGTCGGCTCGTTGTCACAATAAAACTTTAGTGGTTTATCGATGCTGTCGACCACCTTTAACTGGGTATAAATTTCTTAAGCCAATTCACCTGTCGTGATGCCTCATAACAAGTAATAAACTCAGCATACATTGTGGACGATGCAGTGACTATTGTTTATTTTGAGCTCTTCCATGATGTGGCTCCTTGCGCGAGAGTGAATATATACCCTAAGGTAGAATTTCTATCATCTCCTGCGGAATCAGAATCTGAATAATCTACTATTTGTAGATCATCAGATCTTCTATAGGTTAACATGATTCCTTTCGTGCCTTGCAAGTATCTTAAGACTTCCTTTACTAGATTCCAGTGTTCCATACCTGGATTACTTTGATATCTGCCAAGCAGCCCGGTCACAAAGGACAGGTCTGGGCGTGTGCACACTTGAGCATATTGTAAGCTTACGACAGCTGACGCGTATGGAACGGCTTGCATGCGATCACGCTCGAACTTGCTCTTGGGATATTGATGTTCCCCATACTTGTCTCCTTTTACAATAGAAGCAGGTGAAGGTCTACACTAATGCATATTGAATTTCTTCAAAACTTTCTCTATATATGCCTCCTGGGACAATGCCAATACCCTCGACTTCTGTTGACATCATTTTTGGGCACGAATCGGGATAGTCAGTGGAGCTTGAATCGGGAGTCAAAGAGGTGATGTGTCTGACCGATTTGGAGATTGTCGATAGCCAATGATGCCGATGACAGGACGACAGGTTGCTAAGTCTGGCGGTAATTACTGATCATTGCCGATTACTAATGATTGTCGATGCTGATGAGGAAAGGTATGGGAATTGTTAAAAGAGATACAGGGCGTGTGCCGATGACGATGAAGGAAGGCGTAGGGGTCGCTAGGAAGACAATGGTGATATGCCGAGCACTAGGATAGATAGTTATTTTCCATATTTGTTAGGGTTTATTTTATGTACGAGTCCTGTTTTGAATTCTAGTCGTATACGGTTGTAACTCTTTAGGACAGAGTATAATTATAGGCCTAGTAGCGATGTAAGAACGACAACCAATCAATATCATACACAAGTTTTTACATCTACTATTTCATCTACTTTTCGACGACTTCGTCAACTTGCACATTTTATTTTCTTTATGAGTTCTTAAGAGTTCATCGAGCAATACTCGGCGAATTCTCGAGTTCCGTGTGAATACCGCTTGGCCGTGACATCCGGGCGCATCGCTGTTGTCAGGACCAAAGTATTCAAGTTATCACCTTTGTCGATTGCTAGGTCAAATCGGCTGGCACGCCTCAATGTTTGAATCGGGTATTAGCCCTTTATGTTTGCAGATCCGTTTTTGCAAAAACACATCTTTTGGCACGCCTGGTGGGACAAATCTATCAACAAAATCAACATGGCTACTGATGATCTCGACACGGAGAATGTCATTGCTGTGACAGAAGCCGATCTCAGGGACGAGTAGAAGCAGGCTATGCAAAGGGCTATGGAGGAATACAAGCAGCTTTGCTTGAAGTCATTCAGCATCAACAGGAGCGGGCAAGTTATCCAGAAGCAAGAACTGCCGATGCCTCGGTAGGTTACTTTTGATCCCAATCCTGGCAAATTGCAAGACATGGTTGATAATGCTATTAATCGTGCTTTGATTAATCACTCCAATGTGTTGTCCAATACTGTTTACAATGCTGTGGCTAGAACTTTTAAAGAAGGACAGACGCCACCACTATATGCTGGCCTGGTATATCATCAGCCAGGGTTGTCATTGGTTACGGCTTCATCGGCTCCTCTGGCCGTTGCGGGTACAGAAGCTACTTCTCCTCCAAGCACATTAGGGTTGACTAATGGGCAATCTACACTGATGAGACCTAATCCAACGACATCACAGGGACGGGTTCCGCTCAACATAGATCTATCGGCATCGGCAAAGTTAGGATCTGTATTTCAGAATTGTCAAGTTCCTACCAATTGGTGGCGATATGGCATGCCTCTGGAATTTTTCGCAAATAGTTCTGGAACATCTCATGTAACTGACTTAGCAGGGAAGGCTCTTATGACATCGGTGTTGGGCATTCTTAACGTCACTACTAGACTTAATTTTCTAATTCTGATAACGGTGCCAAAATTGCTAAACCTATCCCTCATGCCACTTAAGCCAAGTTGTCATCCCCAGCATGACATGAAAGACGCGGTATTGAAATATGCAATTGCTCTTCTAAACAAATAATAAATGAGATCTGCAATCGCACAGATTAGTACTGATGTAGGATTTTAACCAGGAAGTATTCCAGGTATCGTTATTTATATTTTTACCACTGGGAAGGGATTGCTAAACATCAATGTTGATTATAGAATGGAATATAGAATTGAGTATCTATCATTGCATGTATAATTGAGAGCATTTATCTATCTCTTTCATACAGGGATAAATGTCACATAAAAGATAGATAAAGTATGAATGGTGACAAAGATAATTAATCTGATCAGCATAACTTAGCCACATATAAATATGATAAGCACCTCAATAGATATTCTAGCAAGTCATTAGCATAGAATTAGGATGAACTACAAGAATATTTCCTAAGTTATTCTTAACTATATAGTCTAGCATATCATAGTTAGTGCATTTATACTTGGCTATCATTGCGAGACAGGACTACGCCCATGCATAGTGATATTATCAAGGAAGATGAGAAAGATAGCAATCACTCCCCTGTAATAATGTTGCTCTGCTAGCCCTATACACGAGAGGGGGACTATACAAGAATCAATGGAGCTGTCACTACCACGAACTACCCCGCGATCTGGCATATATGGTACAATCGCAGATAAATACGGTATAGGCACCACGCCTACACAATACTTATCATTTACCCACTGTACACATGGATAAACGCTCTACGATCCTAAACATGTATATAATTCCAATCTAACTAAGCCAAGCATATAACTATGATAAACTAAGAACAATATAATTGCGAATATAAGCAAGTAGAGCAAAGTCATAATCAATATATTGAAGTTGAACAAAGTCATATTCATAATATTGAAGAACAAAGATGAACAATTGAAGAACAGTAGAGAATTACCAAGAATCCTCTTGACAGATCTGGAAACCAATCGTAGATTGACTCCTTCTAGTTCTACTCCTATGTAGCTATGCTAAACTAGAGATCTAAGTGATGTGTTGGCTCTAGGGCTTGATCAGAGGCTTCTTCTCCCAAGATGAATAATGAATTAGGGTTCAGAGGTCCTCTCCTCCAGGGGCTAGAGGGTCTGCTTGTATAGTCCTTTCAAGTGAATGTGGGTCGTCGGATCAAATCGACATTGATTGAATGGTTCTCCTTGATCCTTTAGGTCGGTGGAGCATGATCCCCGCGAAGTTGAAGCTGATTGGCCCCGAGGCCAGGGCGGGCGCCCTGCCCCCGAGCCCGTCCGGTCTCCCGTTCGTTCCTGTGGCTTCTGGACTCTTCTAGATGTAGGATAATTGCGCGGCACGTTAATATCTCTATGTAAACCAGACGTGTGGGCCTTTCCTCCGTAATTCCTGATAACCCCTGCAGAAATAGACAAACACCAAAACTCATGGAATTCTGTCAGATAAAACCCTATGTCTGGGTGTCGGTTGCATTTGGATCCTTTTCTTTGTTTATTTGATGATTATATTAGATACTTATGGACCGTCAACAAACTCCCCCCAAGCTTAGCTCTTGCTCGTCCGTGAGCAAGGATAATCTCAGTGATGAATCAGAACCTTTTAAAAGTTGACGGTACACATGCTTTCAAATGAGATCTCATCTCTGAGTTAGAGTAAACTGTCAAGACTTAAAACTTAATTATTTTACCTTTCACCATGGGACTTGTAACCATTACTTCTGTCTTGAGTAGTTAAAAGATAGAACGGTCTAATCAAGTGCCATGTCTCTTATTCTTGATCAGCTATAGCTCTGGAGTTTTTACAGATTTTCAAATAAAACTCAGAGATTCCTTGTATGACTCTCTTAGATCTCTCTTTTGTAGTATTTCTGGATCCTTACCAAGGCAATGATGGTATATGCCTTCTCTCAAAATATATGGTATTTGTGGTATGAAGCATAGTGACATTGCCTTCTCTCTCATCCTACTCTAATAAGGCTTTGATATCTGGAGCTCATAGGTGGGAGATAAAATATACATACTTACAAAGACATTTATTGTATAGTCAAACCATGAATCCAGAGAAACAAGTCAATAAGTCAAATCAAGATGTGCATGTGTGGCGAATGAATGGTGTATGGTGATGATGGTGATAACAATGGTGAAAGTCTAATTCTATTTTTGCTCTTTTGAGGGGATATCATACCTTTCTTGCTCTTTTGAAACTTTTTGAGGAGAATGAGATGCTCTATATTTTCTTTTTCTTTCCTATCAGGTGGGTATCCTTTACCCCTAATTCTACTGTCGGACACTTGTCCATTTTTACCTCTCGTCTCACTTTTTCTTTTATTTCGAGGTTCCGGGCACTTGCCCCTTTTTATTTCCTCGTATCCTTTTTTTTCTTCTCTTTTTTTAGAACACTAATCTCCTGAAATAATGTAGCAAGTGGTAGCAACCAAGATAACTTGAGTATTTATTTCACAGGGAAAAATAGAAATAGGAGAATATTTTTGGCTATTCTCTCCTGGATTAGGAGCAGAATACTTTTGAGTGGCTCTGGAGATGGAAATGGGTGGATATTTATGGATGCGTACTTCCGGAGTATAATCAGCATGTGAGAGTGAATGTGCTAGTGAATCTTGATTTTAACTACATGACAAGCTCCTAAGGGTCTACACAGCTTGACCAAACTCAATGCTCATAAGCAGTAAAAAGTAAATGTGCGACTCAAAGTCTAGCAAGCATGTATATATGGCTGTGGTAGGAATTAAAACTCTCATCATACAGGAACTCATCATGTGTTATTTTAAAGATTTTTAAAGATAAAAAATTTTCCAGAATTCTAGCATTTCTAGGAATAGATAAACAGCAGCTCAACCTTCCCATATCATATCTGTTAACAACTTAAACTTCAGATCAAGTTCTCTTCCCACAAGTTCAGGTTTAGAGCAAGCTTTAAATTATAATAGTTATGTCTAACTCAAATTTGAAAATTAGGCAGAGCAACTATTTATCATATCCATGCTAGAGTTTTATTAAGATTCAGTTTAGTATAGCCACTTTATTTATTTATTAACCATACTAAGCAAAAGATATATATATATAAGCACAAAATCTTTATTTGGTTTTTCATGATTATGTATACTTATATTTTAATATAGTATAAGTATAAAGATAGATAGAAATACTTAGCGGGATAAATGGGGGTGCTCTCCCCCAAGCTGAATTTTGACGTAATTTCTTCTGTTGTAGCTAGCAGGTGGCAGAGGTGTATTTGAAAGTCGGCAGCACCCTGACAGCGATTAGAATGTCCTCCGTCTGCTAGTCTTCTAGATCCTTGAATTCTGTGGAGCTCAAATAGACAACAAAGCTTTGTGGAATTAATTAAGTGTTAGCAAAAATATCTAGCCTTTATCATGTTGAGCCTCATTAATAAATGTTACTCTCTATTTTTATATTTTCATTTTATAGAGCAGAAAAAATATTTATTTTATTTTTATGCCACCACAGTGAATGTACTTATGGGTTTTATGCCAGTCGTATACTCACATGGGGCTTACTGTTTTTAACATTTTTATTTTCTTTTTAGGATAGTATGAACATGATTAACTAAGTAAACTAGTTTAAATAATTGAAAGGAAAAGATAACTACCAAGTTTACCTCTTGTCAAGGCGTTCGGTGTTTTTAAGTCTTCCGAACGGGACTCTCTGTTTTCTTAGTCGTCCTGGGATTCGTTGGGTGTTGGGTGGCGTAGTCAGTGCTTCCGCCGGCGCCTCTTCTTCGTGTATATCTATCTTCTCTCTCCACACCTGACTCGGTGCTACGGTCTCCTCAGGATAATTCTGTTCAAGCTGTATGTCTTCAGACCTTACCACTTCTCCTTCGTAGTCTGCCCATCCGTCCTTAACGATTTGCCTCCTCTAGTTGCGGTTGCGTCGTCTTCTTCTTGTCCTGACCTGCTTAGAGTCTTCAACTATATAGTTAGGGTTAGTAAAATAGTGGCGTACCTTCTCTGAGGGGAAGTGCATGTGGACTTCTCTGGTTCTTATGTAGATGATTGCTTTAACAGTGCTGAGGAACGGTCTCCCAAGGATGATGGGTGGATCATACTCATCTTTCCCATGTCGATAACCTGAAAGTCTGTATAGACAAAATGATCGTCTATTTTGACAGGGACATGAGTTGCTATACCTTCAACCTTTCGGAATGTCTGATCTGCCATTTCGAGCTGAATGTATGTTGGTTTTGAGGGCATGGTTCCGAACAAGAGCCGATAGGTGACTACGGCCATTATGTTGACGCCCGATCCGGTGTCGCAAAACGTCTTGTAGAAGTTGTATCCATTAATGGAGCAATAGATGCTTGTCATACCTGGGTCGTCCTTCTTGGTTAGAAACGGTGACTTAAGTCGATGATCTTGACCTTCTTCAACTGCAGTGACCATCTTAACTGACTCGGTCCACACTTGCTTGTTCCTGTTCCTCCTGTTGGTCCTCTTCCTTGGTTCATGTCGGGATTGCTCTGGGATTTGTGCAGTCTTGTTCTTGAAGGAAAACGTCTCCTTCCTCCCTTTGATGTAGAAACTAATCTTAGCAGCACTAGCGTAGACGACAGCTCCCGAGGTGTTCAGGAATGGCCTCCCTAAGATGATAGGTGCCCACTCATCATTACGGTCTCTATCACCACGAAGTCTGCTGGGGCGTATAAGGTACCAACTCGGACGCAGAGGTTCTTCAATATTCCCTTGGGGAAACTTAACGTCCAATCTGCAAACTGCAAACACATGGTTGTTTCTAATAAAGGATATGTAAAAAAATTTTCATAGAGTACCCTGGGCATAATGTTGACGTTAGAGCCAAAGTCACAGAGTGCTTCTGGGAAGTCCACCATGCCAATGGAGATCGGGATGACGGGGCATCCTGGATCGCCTCTCTTGACCGGCAGAAGGTCAGTAGTAACTTCCGTAACGGGGTTACTCCAGTAGTTACCTGTATCAAACATGTCTACAAGATTTGCAGATTCTAATCCTTCTGGTTGTGATGGTATACCGGGGTTAGTAGTAGGAACAGCAGCAGCTATTTGATTTAACTAAGATTCAATCGTTTTATTAAAGCTAATTTGATTCTTGATGGTAGTAGAGAAATTATCCATTCTATTATTTATATTTTTTAACATTTTATCATTAGACGCCAATTTCTTAGATAGGTTATCCATTAGCTTTCCTTGATTAGACACTAACTCTCTCAGAGGTGGAAAATTATTATTATTATTGTAAGAATTATTACCTTGATAATTACTTGAGTAGTTAGGCCTCTGTTGATTCCAACCTTGATTTTGTTTAGGACGGTTGTAGTAGTTGTTGTTGTTGTTGATGTAATTCATATCCTCAAGCATCTCAGTGCAGTGATTGCCTGAGTGTCCAGTATCTCCACACTCTTCACAAGTCATATGAGAGCCATAGATGTGCATGACTTCTTTCTTATCTCCAGCTCTATCATCGAGCCTCTTCATGAGCAGGTCTAGCTTAGCAGATAGCATATCTACCTTCTTGAGCTGGTGCAAACCTCCACCTCTCTTGCGTGTCTGGGTCCTTTCTTCATTCCAGCCTTGGTTAGATGCCATCTTCTCCACAAGAGCTGTGGCTTGTGGTATGGTGAGTGATAGGAATGCTCCTCCAGCTGCAGCATCCATGGTCTCTCGGGCACTATTGTCGAGCCCATGATAAAACGTCTGCATTAGTAGTCAACTCTCCATTCCATGATGGGGACATTCTAGGATGTAGTCTTGGAAGCGCTCCCATGCTTTTGGAACAGATTCATCATGTTGTTGCTGAAAACTTGTAATTTTCCCACGGAGAGCATTGGTCTTGCCCATGGGAAAGAACTTAGCCAGAAAGTTTGTGGAGCAGAGTGCCCACGTAGTATTCTTCTCCTTTGTAGTGTAGAACCACTGCTTCGCTCTCCCCAACAGTGAGAATGGGAAGAGGCGAAGTAGTATAGCATCTCTGGGGATTCCTGATATGGTGAATGTGCTGCAAATCTCCAGGAAGTGTTGGAGATGAGCACTAGCATCTTCGTGTGCCTTCCAACAGAACTAGTTGGATTGCACTATGTTGATAAGTCCAGACTTGAGCTCAAAGTTGCCATCAATCTCTGCAGCAGGTCCAGTGCAGATGTTATTCGTAGTGGGAGCTGAGAACTCGCGTATCGATTTGTTCGCCATGGCTTCGAATTCTGAAGTCATGTTCCGGGTGAAACTTCGGTGATCTTCTTGATTGGATGAAGCTTCGTGCTGAAGTGTTGATGATCTCTTCTTGAGCTTGACTCTTGATTGGATGAAGATTCAGGATTGTCAACAAAATTTCCTAGAAGATGTCTTCTATTCATACATTACCCTGCATAAGATAAAATAGAAAAATATCGGAGTAAAACTGTATGAGAGAATTGATAATCTTAATCATATTAGTGATGCGAATGATGACTTGAAATTCCATATTCATTCTTGATTAGTAATCAACCTTCCCTGGCAACGGTGCCAAAAATGCTTGTTGGGCATTCTTAACGTCACTACCAAAAGTAGACTTAATTTTCTAATTCTGATAACGGCGCCAAAATTGCTAAACCTATCCCTCATGCCACTTAAGCCAAGTTGTCATCCCTAGCATGACATGAAAGACGCGGTATTGAAATATGCAATTGCTCTTCTAAATATATAATAAATGAGATCTGCAAGTGCACAGATTAATACCGATGTAGCATTTTAATCGGGAAGTATTCTAGGTATCGTTATTTATATTTTTACCACTGGGAAGGGATTGCTAAACATCAATGTTGATTATAGAATGGAATATAGAATTGAGTATCTATCATTGCATGTATAATTGAGAGCATTTATCTATCTCTTTCATACAGGGATAAATGTCACATAAAAGATAGATAAAGTATGAATGGTGACAAAGATAATTAATCTGATCAGCATAACTGAGCCACATATAAATGAGAAACATAGCAATCACTCCCCTATAATAATATTGCTCTGCTAGCCCAATACACGAGAGGGGGACTATATAAGAATCAATGGAGCTGTCACTACCACGAACTACCCCGCGATATGGCATATATGGTACAATCGCAGATAAATACGATATAGGCACCACGCCTACACAATACTTATCATTTACCCACTGTACACATGGATAAACGCTATACGATCCTAAACATGTATATAATTCCAATCTAACAAAGCCAAGCATATAACTATGATAAACTAAGAACAATATAATTGTGAATATAAGCAAGTAGAGCAAAGTCATAATCAATATATTGAAGTAGAACAATGTCATATTCATAATATTGAAGAACAAAGCTGAACAATTGAAGAACAGTAGAGAATTACCAAGAATCCTCTTGACAGATCCGGGAACCAATCGAAGATTGACTCCTTCTAGTTCTAATCCTATGTAGCTATGCTAAACTAGAGATCTAATTGATGTGGTGGCTCTAGGGCTTGATCAGAGGCTTCTTCTCCCAAGATGAATAATGAATTAGGGTTGAGAGGTCCTCTCCTCCAGGGGCCAGGGGGTCTGCTTATATAGTCCTTTCAAGTGAATGTGGGCCGTCGGATCAAACCGACATTGATTGAACGGTTCTCCTTGATCCTTTAGGTCGGTGGAGCATGATCCGTGAAGTTGAAGCTGATTGGCCCCGAGGCCAGGGTGGGCGCCCAAGGGGGGAGGGCGGGCGCCCTGCCCCCGAGCCCGTCCGGTCTCCCGTTTGTTCCCGTGGCTTCTGGACTCTTCTAGATGTATGATAATTGCGCGACACGTTAATATCTCTATGTAAACCTGACGTGTGGGCCTTTCCTCCGTAATTCCTGATAACCCCCTACAGAAATAGACAAATACCAAAACTCGTGGAATTCTGTCAGATAAAACCCTAAGTCTGGGTGTCGGTTGCATTTGGATCCTTTTCTTTGTTTATTTGATGATTATATTTGATACTTAAGGACCGTCAACGATCGGCACCCCCAGTTTCGCCGATGAATCAAATTCCTCAATATTCAACAACTACTACTGCAAGACCTGTTACAGGGAGTTTTCAAATGCCAACATTCCAAATGCCTAATGCAAATTCATCGGCAAATCCGTTGCCAACTGAACAGAAGTTTGTGACTCAAACAGGTCATGCTAACCCAGCAATGACAACTAATTATCAACCATCGACAGGACATATGTAAATGAACGCCAATAATGGTTGGACAGAGCAGTTGTTCTTTCCACATATGACACAGCAGAATCATCAGGCTATAGGATTCTAGCAAGGACAGATGCAGATCGGTTTTCAGAATCAAGGGCCGGTAAATCAGCCGATGAATCTCGCTCAACAGATTGGTGGTCAGCAAGCTATGGCCAATGTGATGTTTCCTGGAGATCGTGCACCTCAGAGACACGTGGAAGCTTATCAGCAGGTACCAGAAATTCAACCCGCACATCGACAGGATGCCAATGCCTATTGGGCCGATAAGATAGCAGAGGTCATGAGAGACCAGTTTGGAATAAAACCTAAGGTTAATACTTATTCTTATCGGACACCATATCCTCCTCCTTATGATTTAATTCCACTCCCAAATCGGTACAAGGTACCGGATTTCACTAAATTCTCTGGGCAAGATGACACATCAACCATGGAAGATGTCAATCGGTTCATCATCTAGTGTGGAGAAGGTGCTAACAGAGATGAGTTAAGAGTTCGTTTATTTTCATCATCTTTGTCAGGATCAGCATTTACCTGGTTTATTTCATTGCCTCCGAATTCAGTCATTACGTGGGCCGATCTAGAGAAACAGTTTCACAAGTATTTCTTTTCTAGGTTCACGAAAAGAAAATTACCGATTTGGTAAGATTGAGGCAACCCAATGATGAATCGGTTGAAAGTTTTGTGCAGAGGCTGCAGGATGTAAAGAACAAATGTTACAGTCTGGTTCTGGACGATCGACAGTTAGCCGATTTGGCTTTCCAGGGGTTATTGCCACACATCAAAGATAAATATGCTTCTTAGGAATTTGAAAGCTTTAGTTATTTGGTGCAGAGGATTTCTGATCAATATATCAAGGTTTTTGAATCTATAAAAGCCTGGAATAAGAAAGTATCATTTGTTGATGAGGCAATGAGTTCAGATTCTGCTACTCCATTTTGCTGTGGGTCGCCCAACATAGAATACTGGGCTACTATGTCATTTCCTGTAAGAACCTTGCAAACGGTCTAGGAACTTGTCCATAAGGGGTATGTCGACCGTAGTACTCCCCCACGGTTAGATCTTACTACTTTGATTTTTTTGTCTAGTTGATTTTCAACCTCAGCCTTGAATATTTTAAACTTGTCTAAAGCTTCTGAACATTCTTTGATTGGATAGATATATCCAAAGCATGAGTAGTCATCTGTGAATGTGATGAAGGAATCAAAACCATCCACAAATGTCACTAGAAAAGGTCCACAAATGTCTGTGTGGAACAATTCTAGTACTCCCATTCTTCACTTAGCGCCTTTCTTTATGTTCTTTACTAACTTGTCTTTAATGCAATCAATGCATTGCTCTAACTCTGAGAGTTCTAGTGGTGGGAGGATTGATTCTTTGACTAAGCGTTCTATTCTCCTCCTCGAAATATGGCCTAAACGATAGTGCCATAATTTCGATGAGGAATCAATTCTCTTTCTTTTCTTGCTTGCATATGTGGATATTGCATTCTCAGCGTTATTACATTCAGCATTCACATTCTCAGACATAGATAATAAATAAAGTTTGTCTTGTCAGAAGGCAAGACCCACACATTTATTATTTAACTGTAGCTTACAATCATTCTTGCTGTAATGGCAATCAAAACCATAGTCTGACAAACATGAAACTGAAACTAAATTTCTAGCTAAAGAGGGAACATAAAGAACATCATGCAACTCAAGTGTGAAACCGCTAGCTAAATCTAGAGATAAATTTCCTATAGCTTGAACTTCACCTTCAACACCAGTGGCCACCTTAATATGTCTTTCTCCTCTTTGAAGGGTTCTCCCTCCAATGAATCCCTGCAAAGAGTTTGCAACATGAACAATTGCTCCTGAGTCAATCCACCATGTGGATCTAGCATAACTTAGATATAAGGATTCATCAACAAAAATTATAATGTCCTCAATTTTTACTAGGCAGTGTCTCATAAACTTAGGACAATCATGCTTCTAATGCCCTGTCTCATTGCACCATCTACAACAATTCGGTTCCTCCTGCTTCTGCTGGTTGTCTTGCTTTAGCTGTGCTTTGTACTGTGAAGAGCTTTTTTGTTGTAGAATGGTTTCTTGTTCTTTCCTTTCACAAAGTTCACAAAACTACCATTTGCATTCTTTAGCCTTTCTTCCTCTTGCACACACATAACAATCACCTTCTCTAAATCCCACTCCTCTGGCTGTGTGTTGTAGTTAACAGCAAAAGTCTCATACTCTTTGGGAAGTAAGTTTAGAGCTTGGTGAATGATAAAACCATCTGAGAGTGGCATCTTTAGCTTTTCTAACTTTGCTGCCATGGTGCTCATGCTCAAAATGTGCTCTCTCACACTACCCCCAGTGAACCTCATGTTAGTAGGGTGGAAGCATGAGCTTTGGTGGAACCAGTGAACTGATTTTTCACTTTCTCAAGGTATTATTTTGCTGTGTCACATTGTGGGATGACACCTCTTAAGCCCTCTCTGATGGTTTTCTTGATGACAATCTTGCACTTGCGGTTTGACTTTTCCCACTTGTACTTATCAAGATCATACTTTGCTCTAATAGGAGCATAGTCTTGCTTCCGATTAGCAAAAGCTTCATCGGTCTCATTCTGGGCCCTTTCGGGCTCCTCTGGCTCAGTAGGCTTTGGCTCCTGTCTCAGTAAGTGCTAGAGCTGCTGTTGGGTATTCTTAACATCATTACCAAAAGTAGACTAAGTTCTCTAAATCTAGTAACGGTGCCAAAAATGCCAAACCTATCCCTCACACCACTTAAGCCAAGTTGTCATCCCCAGCATGATATGAGAGACGCGGTACTGAAATATGCAATTGCTCTTCTAAATAAATAATGAATGGGATCTGCAAGCGCACAGATTAATATCGATGCAGCATTTTAACCGGGAAGTATTCCAGGTATCGTTATTTATATTTTTACCACTGGGAAGGGATTAGCAATCATCACTATTGATTACAGAATAGAATATAAGATTGAGTATCTATCATTGCATGTATAATTGAGAACATTATATCTAACTCTTTCATACAGGGATAAGTGTCACATAAAAGATATATGAAATAATAATAGTGACAAGGATAACTAATCTGATCTAGCCACATAATAAATATGATAAGCACCTCAATTAGATACTCTAGAAAGTCATTAGCATGGTATTAGAACGAACTACAAGAATATTCCCTAAGTTATTCTTAACTATATAGTCTAGCATTATCATAGTTAGTGCAAGCATACTTAGCAATCATTGTGAGACAAGACTACGCCCATGCATAGTGATATTAGCAAGGAATATGAGAAACATAGCAATCACTCCCCTGTAATAATGTTGCTCTGCCAGCCCAATACACGAGAGGGGGACTATATAAGAATCAATGAAGCTGTCACTATCACGAACCACCCCACGATCTAGCATATTGGGTACAATCGCAGATAAATACTGTATAAGCACCACGCCTACACAATATCTATCATTTACCCATGGATCCGATGGATAAACGCTATACGATCCTAAGCATGTATATAGATCAAATCTAACTAAGCCAAGTACATAACTATGATAAACTAAGAACAATATAATCTTGAATATAAGCAAGTAGAGCAAAGTCATAAGCAATATATTGAAGTAGAACAAAGTCATATTCATAATATTGAAGAACAAAGATAATTAGAAAGTAATTAGAAGCACAATTAGAGAATTACCAAGAATCCTCCTGACAGATCCGGAAACCAATCAAAGATTGACTCCTTCTAGTTCTAATCCTATGTAGCTATGCTAATCTAGATATCTAATTGATGTGGTGGCTCTAATCTTGATCAGAGGCTTCTTCTCCCTTGAAGAACAATGAATTTGGGTTGAGAGGCTCTCTCCTCTAGGGGCCAGGGGGTCTGATTTTATAGTCCCTTCAAGTGAATATGGGCCGTTGGATCAAACCGACATAGATTGCATGGTTTAGATTCATCCTTTAGGTCGGTGGAGATCTCCCACGAAGCAGAGTCCTGATTGGACTCAGGAGGTGGGCGGGCGCCCTGATCACTTGGGCGGGCGCCCAGGGTCAGGCCCTGTTTCGCCTCCGCTTCGGTCTCGTGGCTTCTGGAGTCTTCTAGATGTAAGATAATTGCGCGGCACGTTGATATCTCTATGTAATCCCGACGTGTGGGCCTTTCTTCCGTATTTCCTGATAACCCCCTACAGAAATAGACAAACACCAAAACTCGTGGAATTCTGTCAGATAAAACCCTAAGTCTAGATGTTGATTTCATTTGGATCCTTTTCTTTGTTTATTTGATAATTAAATTTGGTACTTAAGGACCGTCAACAAACTCCCCCAAGCTTACCTCTTGCTCGTCCCTGAGCAAGGATAGACTCAGCTATGGATCATAAGTTGTTGCAATATCTTTAAAAATTGACGGTACACGTGCTTTTTAAATAAGATCTTATCTCTGAGTTAGAGTAAACTGTCAAGACTTAAAACTTACTTACTTTACCTTCACCATGGGACTTGTAACCGTCACTTCTGTCTTGAGTGGTTAAAAGATAGAACAGTCTAGCCAAGTGTCATGTCTCTTATTCTTGATCAGCTATAGCTCTGGAGTTTTTGCAGATTTTCAAATAAAACTCAGAGATTCCTTGTATGATTCTCTCAGATCTCTCTTTTGTGGTATTTCTGGATCCTTACCAAGGCAATGATGGTATATGCCTTCTCTCAAGAGATGTAGTATTTGTGGTATAAGGCATAGTAACATTGCCTTCTCTCTCACCCTACTCTAATAAGGCTTTAATATCTGGAGCTCATAGGTGGGAGATAAAGTATACATACTTACAAGACATTTATTGTATAGTCAAATCGTGGATCCAAAGAAACAAATCAATAAGTTTAATCAAGATGTGCATGTGTGGCGAATGAATGGTGTATGGTGATGATGGTGATAACAATGGTGAAAGTCTAATTCTATTTTTGCTCTTTTGAGGGGATATCATACCTTTCTTGCTCTTTTGAAACTTTTTGAGGAGAATGAGATGCTCTTCTTTTTGTTTTCTCTCAGGTGGGTATCTTGTACCCCTAATTCTACTGTCGGACACTTGTCTATTTTTACCTCTCGTCTCACTTTTTCTTTTCTTTCGAGGTTCCGAGCACTTGCTCCTTTTTATTTCCTCGTATATATTTTTTTTCTTTTTTTTAGAGCACTCATCTCTTGAGATAATATAGCAAGTGGTAGTAACAAGATAACTTGAGCATTTATTTCACAAGGGAAAAACAAAAATATTTTTGGCTATTCTCTCCCGGATTAGGAGTAGAATATTTTGGGTGATTCTGGAGATGGAAATGGATGGATATATGTGGATGGTACTTCCAGAGTAGAAGTAGCATATATGAGTGAACGTGCAAGTGAAATCTCGATTTAACCACATGACAAGCTCCTGAGGGTCTACACAGCTTGACCACACTCAATGCTCATAAACAGTAAATAGTAAATGTGTGGCTCAAAGTCTAGCAAGCATGTATATATGGCTGTGGTAGGAATTTAAAACTCTCATCATACAGGAACTCATCATGCAACATTTTAAAGATTTTCAAAGATAAAATTCTCCAGAATTCTAGCATCTCTAGGAATGGATAAACAGCAGCTCAACCTTCCCATATCGTATCCGTTAACAACTTAGACTTTAGATCAAGTTTTCATCCCACAAGTTTAGGTCTAGAGGAAGCTTTAAATTATAACAGTTATGTCTAAACTTGAGAGAGAACTTAAAATATTCAAATTAGGAAGAGCAACTATTCATCATATCCATGCTTAAGTTTTATTTAGATACAGATTAGCATAGCCACTTTATTTATTTATTAATCACACTAAGCAAAAGATATATATATATATATATAAGCATAAAATCTTTATTTGGTTTTTCATAGTTATGTATTTTAATATAGTATAAGTATAAAGATAGATAGATAGATAGATAGATAGATAGATAGAAATACTTATCGAGATAAATAGGGGTGCTCTCCCCCAAGCTGAATTTTGACGTAATTTCTCTTGATGTAGCTAGCAGGCGGCAGAGGTGTATTTGAAAGTCAGCAGCATTCTGACAGCGATTAGAATGTCCTCGGTCTGCTAGTCTTCTTGATTCTTAAATTCTGTGGAGCTCAAATAGACAACAAAGCTTGTGGAACTGATTAAGTGTTAGCATAAATATCTAGCCTTTATCATGTTGAGACTCCTTAATAATTATTACTCCCTGTTTTTATATTTTCATTTTATAAAGCAGAAAAATATTTATTTTATTTTTATGCCACCACAGTGAATGTACTAATGGGTGTTATGCCACTCGCATACTCACATGGGGCTTACTATTTTTCACATATTTTATTTTATTTTTAAGATAGTATGAACTTGATTAACTAAGCAAATTATTTGAAATAATTGAAAGGGAAAGGATAACTACCAAGTTTACCTCTTGGCAAGGCGTTCGGCGTTTTTAAGTCCTCCGAACGGGACTCTCCAATTTCTTTAATCGTCCTGAGGTTCGTTGGGTGGCGTAGTCGGTACTTCCGGCAGCGTCTCCTCTTCTTGTATAGTTATCTTTATTTTCCATACCTGACTCGGTGCTTCAATCTTCTCTGGATAATTCTGTTTAAACTCAACGTCTTCTGACCTTACAACTTCTCCTTCATAGTCTGCCCATCCGTTCTTGATGATCTGCCTCCTCTGGTTGCGGTTGCGTCTCTTTCTTACCTGCTTAGATTCTTCAATGATATAGTTAGGGTCAATAAAATAACGGCGTACCTTCTCTGAGGGGAAGTGCATATGGACTTCTCCGGTTCCAATGTTGATAATTGCTTTAACGGTGCTGAGGAACGGTCTTCCAAGGATGATGGGTGGATCGTACTCATCTTCTCCCATGTCAACAACTTGAAAGTCTGTGTAGACAAAGTGATCGTCTATTTTGACTGGGACATCAGTTACTGTTCCTTTAACTTCTCGAAATGTCTGATCTGCCATCTGGAGCTGAATGTATGTTGGTTTTAGTGGCATGGTCCCGAACAAGAGCCGATAGGTGACTGCGGCAATTATGTTGACGCCCGATCCGGTGTCGCAAATCGTCTTGTAAAAGTTGTATCCATTTATGGAGCAGTAAATGCTTGGCATTCCTGGGTCGTCCTTCTTAGTCAAAAACGGTGACTTAAGTTGGTGATCTTGGCCTCCATGAACTACAGTGACCATCTTAGCTGACTCGGTCCATACTTGCTTGTTCCTGTTTCTCCTGTTGGTCCTCTTCATTGATTTACGTCTGGATTGATCTGGAATTTGTGTAGTCTTGTTCTTGAAGAAAAATGTCTCCTTCTTCCCTTTGACGTAGAAACTGATCTTGGCAGCACTGGCGTAGATGATAGCTCCCGTGGTGTTCAAGAATGGCCTCCCTAGGATGATAGGTGCTCTCTCATCATTTCCGGTCTCTACCACTACGAAGTCTGCTGGGGCATATAAGGTACCAACTCAGACACAAAGGTTCCTCACGATTCCTTTTGGAAAAGTTATCGTCTGATCTGCAAACTGCAAACACATGGTTGTTTCTAATAAAGGATATGTAAAGAATTTTTCATAAAGTACCCTGGGTATAATGTTGACGCTGGAGCCAAAATCACAGAGTGCTTCTGGGACATCCACCATGCCGATGGAGATTGGGATGACGGGGCGTCCTGGATCGCCTCTCTTGACCGGCAGGAGGTCAGTAGAGAATTCAGTGATGGGGTTACTCCAATTACCTGCATCAAACATGTCTACAAGATTTGCAGATTCTAATCCTTCCAGTTGTGATGGTATACCGGGGTTAGTAGTAGGAACAGCAGCAGCTATTTGATTTAACTGAGATTCAATCATTTTATTAAAGCTAATTTGATTCTTGATGGCAGTAGAGAAATTATCCATTCTATTATTTATATTTTCTAGCATTTTATCATTAGATGCCAATTTCTTAGATAGGTTATCCATTAGCTTTCCTTGATTAGACACTAACTCTCTCAAAGGTGGAAAATTATTATTATTGTTGTAAGAATTGTTACCTTGATAATTACCTGAGTAGTTAGGCCTCTGTTGATTCCAACCTTGATTTTATTGAGGGCGGTTGTAGTAGTTGTTGTTGTTGTTGTTGATGTAGTTCACATCCTCAAGCATCTCAGGGCAGTGGTTGCCTGAGTGTCCAGTGTCTCCACACTCCTCACAAGTCATGTGAGAGTCATAGATGTGCATAACTTCTTTCTTGTCTCCAGCTTTATCGTCGACCTTCTTCATGAGCAGGTCTAGCTTTGCAGACAGCATGTCTACCTCCTTCAGCTGATGCATACCTCCACCTCTCTTGCGTGTCTGGGTCCTCTCTTCATTCCAGCTTTGGTTGGACGCCATCTTCTCCACAAGAGCTGTGGCTTGTGGTATAGTAAGTGATAAGAATGCTCCTCCAGCTGCAGCATCCATGGTTTCTCGAGCACTGTTGCCGAGCCCATGATAAAACGTCTGCATCAATAGCCAACTCTCCATTCCATGATGGGGACATTCTAGAATGTAGTCTTGAAAGCGCTCCCATGCTTTTGGAACAGATTCATCATTTTGTTGCTGAAAACTCGTAATCTTCCCACGGAGAGCATTGGTCTTGCCCATGGGAAAGAACTTTGCCAGGAAGTTTGTTGAGCAGAGTGCCCACGTAGTATTCTTCTCCTTTGTAGCGTAGAACCACTGCTTCGCTCTTCCTAACAGTGAGAATGGGAAGAGGCGAAGTAGTATAGCATCTTTGGAAACTCCTGATATGGTGAATGTGTTGCAAATCTCCAGGAAGTGTTGTAAATGAGCACTAGCATCTTCGTGTGCCTTCCCACAGAACTGGTTGGATTGCACCATGTTGATAAGTCCAGGCTTGAGCTCAAAGTTGCCATCGATCTCTGCAGCAGGTCCAGTGCGGATGTTGTCCGTAGTGGGAGCTGAGAACTCGCGGATTGATTTGTTCGCCATGGCTTCGAACTCTGAAGACAAGTTCCGGTGATCTTCTTGATTGGATGAAGCTTCTTGCTGAAGTGTTGATGATTTCTTGAGCTTGGCTCTCGTCTTCTTGAATAATGCTTCGGGATTGTCAACAAAATTTCCTGGAAGATGTCTTCTATTCATACATTCCCCTGCATAAGATAAAATAGAAAAATATCGGGGTAAAACTGTATGAGAGAATAGATAAGCTCAATCATATTAGTGATGCGAATGATAACTCAAAATCTTTTATTCCATTCCTGATCAGTAATCAACCTTCCCCGGCAACGGCGCCAAAAATGCTTGTTGGGTATTCTTAACATCATTACCAAAAGTAGACTAAGTTCTCTAAATCTAGTAACGGTGCCAAAAATGCCAAACCAATCCCTCACACCACTTAAGCCAAGTTGTCATCCCCAGCATGATATGAGAGACGCGGTATTGAAATATGCAATTGCTCTTCTAAATAAATAATGAATGGGATCTGCAAGCGCACAGATTAATACCGATGCAGCATTTTAACCGGGAAGTATTCCAGGTATCGTTATTTATATTTTTACCACTGGGAAGGGATTAGCAATCATCACTATTGATTACAGAATAGAATATAAGATTGAGTATCTATCATTGCATGTATAATTGAGAACATTATATCTAACTCTTTCATACAGGGATAAGTGTCACATAAAAGATATATGAAATAATAATAGTGACAAGGATAACTAATCTGATCTAGCCACATAATAAATATGATAAGCACCTCAATTAGATACTCTAGAAAGTCATTAGCATGGTATTAGAACGAACTACAAGAATATTTCCTAAGTTATTCTTAACTATATAGTCTAGCATTATCATAGTTAGTGCAAGCATACTTAGCAATCATTGTGAGACAAGACTACGCCCATGCATAGTGATATTAGCAAGGAATATGAGAAACATAGCAATCACTCCCCTGTAATAATGTTGCTCTGCCAGCCCAATACACGAGAGGGGGACTATATAAGAATCAATGAAGCTGTCACTATCACGAACCACCCCACGATCTGACATATTGGGTACAATCGCAGATAAATACGGTATAAGCACCACGCCTACACAATATCTATCATTTACCCATGGATCCGATGGATAAACGCTATACGATCCTAAGCATGTATATAGATCAAATCTAACTAAGCCAAGTACATAACTATGATAAACTAAGAACAATATAATCTTGAATATAAGCAAGTAGAGCAAAGTCATAAGCAATATATTGAAGTAGAACAAAGTCATATTCATAATATTGAAGAACAAAGATAATTAGAAAGTAATTAGAAGCACAATTAGAGAATTACCAAGAATCCTCCTGACAGATCCGGAAACCAATCGAAGATTGACTCCTTCTAGTTCTAATCCTATGTAGCTATGCTAATCTAGATATCTAATTGATGTGGTGGCTCTAATCTTGATCAGAGGCTTCTTCTCCCTTGAAGAACAATGAATTTGGGTTGAGAGGCTCTCTCCTCCAGGGGCCAGGGGGTCTGATTTTATAGTCCCTTCAAGTGAATATGGGCCGTTGGATCAAACCGACATAGATTGCATGGTTTAGATTCATCCTTTAGGTCGGTGGAGATCTCCCACGAAGCAGAGTCCTGATTGGACTCAGGAGGTGGGCGGGCGCCCAGGGTCAGGCCCCGTTTCGCCTCCGCTTCGGTCTCGTGGCTTCTGGAGTCTTCTAGATGTAAGATAATTGCGCGGCACGTTGATATCTCTATGTAATCCCGACGTGTGGGCCTTTCTTCCGTATTTCCTGATAACCCCCTGCAGAAATAGACAAACACCAAAACTCGTGGAATTCTGTCAGATAAAACCCTAAGTCTAGATGTTGATTTTATTTGGATCCTTTTCTTTGTTTATTTGATAATTAAATTTGGTACTTAAGGACCGTCAACAGCTGCATCAAGTTCCTCGCGCCACAGAACATAGTTCTGCCCCGTCAGCTTTGGGATTGCACTAATGAAGTGCATCGCATTGACCACTTGGTCTGAAATTAAACATGAGATAATAGTGAGAACATCGATATTAAATATAGGAAAAATAATTGCATATGTTAATTTAACGTTGGTCAAAATCAAGATATACAAAAATTAACTCTCTACATAAATTCTAATCACCGTTGGGCAGAATAGAATAAATACATAAAAATTGGAACTGGTTATTTGCAATATTGCTATTATTAACGTTGGTCAAAAAATAACAATATCATAAAAATTCTGAGCTTTAAAACTCGGTTTCTCAAATTAAATATCTCGTTGGTTCAAATTAATATGAGAATTAAAGATATAACTTGCGCAGCGGAAATCTTTGGTTAACTTGCTTTTCAGAAGCTTTTCTTGCTTAAAGTTGTTCTCTAAAAAATTATCACGTTTGTGAAAATTAATTAGAGATTAAACTAGAATGATCAATAATAAAAAACATATAGAAAAAGCTTCTGAAAAAAAGATGATTGTGCTTAAATGGGCCGCGACCAACCATTCGTCCCACGGCCACTTGCGCGGCCCACGGCAGCCTGGCGGAAACCCGCCTGCCCTGCGCGCCGTTGGATTGGCCATGTCCCGATCGGACGGTTGAGCACGCGTTTCGGGGTGCCAAAACTGCCTGCTCGCCACCCCCTTCCAAAACCCTAGACTCAGTCTCATTCTCTCCTTCTCTACAGTTCTCCACATGACGGCGGCCCATGGCTTTGGGGAAAAGAGCGCTGCCGGTCAGGAACTGAGCTGCCGCCGGCGGTGGCCTTGGCTGGAGGAAGGACCTGGTGCCACCCGCCGATCCCCTCGCCGGTGCACGCGTCCATACATTGCAGGGCGCGCCGCCGTCGTGTGGTCCGATGGTGGTGCCGGCTTGCTGCGCTACGGTGACGGTGAGTAGGAGACCCAGATAGGTCTCCTTTCTCGCCTGATCTTGCTGCTGATTCGCTCTGTTTTTCCTTCTTCTTCGATCTGGATTTTGCCGATCAAACCGGTCTATGGTTCTTGCTAGGGTTAGGTGCGATGGAAATAATCCCCCACCATCTTGCTGTGATTTCTTTGCTATTCTAATCCCGAATCCGGTCTACGAACTAGATCGGCTGATACCATTGTTTGATTCTAGGATTAGGATCTTCTAGCAGTACATCGGATCGGGATGCTTGATCACAAATAGATATAGACAGTGCCACATATATGTATATATACTAGATCTATTACAACTGAGTAGAAATAGAGGTTAGGGATTCGGCCATCGGCGTTGTCGGTGAGAGCAGCTCCTGCACTGTCCATGTTGAGGGTGTTGACGCGGCGGTGGAGTAGATCCCGTCATCCTTCGGGCCTCCATAGGCAATGACCGACGACGGCGGGGTAGGAGTAGGAGGGTGGCGGCGCGGTGGCGCTTCCCAATGCCACTGCGCACTGTCGATCGGCGACCTAGGGTTGTGAGTAGGGTTTGGCGGTGCGCGATGAACCTCGTGTCGTGTGCCTGTAGCCCCCTACTCCTATTTATATGGCGCAGCGCGTCGCGGGCCCACTAACCATAGATCGGTTGGCCACCTCGATCAGGGCACGATCCTGGGGGAAAAGGCCCCAGCCATTGGGCTGGGCCTGAGATCAATCTAACAGCCTAGCCTTCACGGCGCTAATGCGTCCACTTAGGCCGCTCGGCCACTCACGCATGCGCTGCTATGGTCGTTGGCCATCTGTTGTACACTATATATGTACCCATACATGATCAATGAAGATTGTCCAGTTGATCAATATTACTCTACATGGTATCAGTGTTTTCTTCGATTCTAACCAATCCCTTCGCTTCTTCTTCCGCGCCCATGGCTCCCTCTTCCGTCCATTCTGACTCCAACGATGGCTCCGACATCGTGTCTTCTGCCGCGTCGCAGATCCAGACCCTCTCCATTCTCCACCACGTCCCGGTCATCCTCGACCTCGACGAGGGCAACTTTGGCTAGTGGCGCCACTTCTTCGACTCTACTCTCGGCAAATTCGGCCTCAAGGGCCATATCTGCTCGACGACTCCCGACGACGAGCGCGACGGCGAGTGGCGCATGGTGGACTCATGCGTCGTGAACTGGATCCTCGCCACCGTCTCCAAGGGCGTCTTTGACATTGTCTGTCGCGATCGCCACAACGCCTTCACCCTCTAGCACGCCATCGAAGGTCTCTTCCAGGACAATGAAATGCAGCGCGCCGTCTATCTTGAGGCTGAGCTGCGTTCAACGGTGCAGGGTGACCTGTCCATGAATGACTACTACACCAAGCTCAAGCAGATCACCGACCAGCTGCGCCACATCGGCCACCCCATCTCCGAGCCGAGCCAAGTGCTCAATCTTCTTCGCGGCCTCAACCCCAAGTTGATCAATATTACTCTACACCAGCCCACAATAAATCCAACAAGAATCAGATTGTCTGTGAAGAAGTTGACTTGATTCATCCCAAGCCCAGCACTGATTCCTGAGGCTAGCGATAGAGCTACCGCTTTAGCCATGAGAATTAATCTGCAATTCTCAGCATGCGCTTTGATGAAGAGCCTGAGATTTTTTTTCTGGATCAAATATGAAGATTCCTAAGCCGACTTTCCTTGATTCCTTCATTTGTCCATCTTGTGCAAGGGAGGCATCTGTATAGCATTTAGAGCTGTCAAGCAAGACAGAGAGCTGGCATGCTCCCTGGTTGCTTTGAGGTTCTAAAGTGTTGAGTTCTTGATCAACCTGGTAGCTCCCTCTGGTTGCTTTGAGGTTCTAAAGCTGCAATTCTCACTATGTTGTCCACATTCCGATGACCCGTAAAACTTGAGTTACTTGCGCCGATTTGTGTCTTTTGCTCCTTCTTGTTCAGCGACGAAATACTAGTATTAATATGCGCCTGAACAACGTAGTGGACCTGCAAGACCGACCATTTTTGCTTGCAAAAACGCAGCTCATTTCGAGCTTTCCAGATGTACCATAATTTCGAGCTCATTTCGAGCTCATTTGGAAGCATGGTTTCATCAGTGGTCTGAGGTGTAATTAGAGATTCTAGTGCTACCTCTATGCCACCGTGTTCTTGTGGAAGTCCCTGAAGATCTTGACGGAGTTCTGTTAGAGTGTTGGCCGGTTAGAGAACCGCACAGCTCTAGAGAAACTGCAATGGAAGAATAAGCTCTAAGTCTCCAAAGAAAAGTTTTCACATTGGGGGAGATGAACTTGTGCTTCCAAGCTCGACGGAGAATATGCAGAGCCCCTGCATTAATACTTCTTACCCCTTGGGATGGAAGTTGTACCTGCAATTACTTGTTAAGGTACCTAAAGGCATCTTTAGTAGAGCAGTGCCCTCTTTTGGACGGTTTCCATCTAATCGTATCTGTGTTATTGGAGGGGACAAGTATAATTTTTTGAATCGCATTTTTCGCATGATTGTCAATTTTTTTGTAAATAAGGTTGTTATATATTCCAAGTGAAGATCCCTGGGTTCCAAAGTTCAGAGAATAAATTTGGAAGGCTATTAACAGTCACAAGCTAGTTCAGATGATTATGAATTTCATTCCAGATATCACACCAGGGGGTAGACCAAATACTATAGTGTCACCTCTACGATGAGGACATCCTAACCATGCACGCTAGCTCAAGTCTAAAGGATACAAATCAAGGGCCAATTATGTGTAGCCATGCAAAACAACTCCAAAAAGAGGTGAACTCACTCCTAGCTGAAATTAACTTTGTTATACATGAGAATGTTATACTCCCTCCATCCCAATTTATAAGTCATTCCAAGAATCTTGGAGAGTCAAAACATCTTAAGTTTGACCAATATTATAGAAAAAATTTGAAATTTGATTGGCATTAATATGAAAATATAAATAATGAAGAACCTAATGCTACTTAGTTGGAATCACAAATGTTATTATGTTATCATATAAATTTGGTCAAATTTGAGATGCTTTGACTCTCCAAGATTCTTGAAATGACTTATAATTTAGGATGGAGGGAGTACTGCCTAAGTGTTCTACCTTGATTATGCTTATAGGTTTAAAGTGGTGGAAGAATCGTACCAGTACAGTCCAAAACAGACCATTAGAAGAAATGTTCATATCTCTCCACCCTGAGAAGCTTTTGAAGCCCATGAAGACATTTTGGAAAACTCATCAAGTCTATTTTCTGATGCAACAAACCTCACCACTTTTGGACGTGCCAATGTTGAGATATACATAGCTTAGTCAATATTGCTCTAAAGATCAACAGTCATCTTGGAACAGGATATTGGTACAACTTCTTGGGCAAAACTGTATCAATCCATAATGTATCTTGGAACAGGATATTGGTACACCCTCCTTGTCCTTACAGATCGAAGATGAAGGGTGGACCATTAGCTATTACCTGAACAAGGATGGTTTTCTCAAGTTCTAATTAATATGCCACCATGTCCAGGCTAGGTCTTTTGGATCACTGTAACACCCAAAAATTTTATTTCTTTAAAATAGATGAATTGAATTTAAATGAATTATTTTGTGAGCATTTCAATATAGGAAAAATAAATAAATTTAGAGAAATTAAAATTTAATATAAGTTTAGATTAACATTTTTTGTTGCATTCATGCTGTCACATTTTCTTTTGTGATGTGTGGCTTTCCGCAAAGGAATTTGAATTCAAATTTCATTTTGAAAAGAGTTTGAAAATTTTGTTTGGAAAAATAAAAAGGAAAAAGCTTTTCTCTTCCCCCTTTCTCTCTTTCGGCCTTTTGGCCTAGAAACTCCCCCCCCCCCCCCTACCCGTGGTAGCAAC